>NW_027417450.1:0-186270 GCF_009905375.1 Apium graveolens
CATTCTTAGCACAAGGTCTATAGTTGAGCTTGATGTGGATAAAGCCAAGGTGAGGGTAATTGAAAACCTTCCTCTACCAATTTCAGTTAAGGGAGTCCGCAGCTTTCTTGGCCATGCGAGTTTCTATCGGCGTTTCATCAAGGACTTCTCTAAAATCTCTAAACCCTTGTACAATCTTTTAGAGAAAGATGTCCCTTTTAAGTTTGATGATGGATGCCTAGCTGCTTTTCAGAGCTTAAAAAAAAGTTTGATCATGGCACTTGTCATAACTGCACCTCTAAAAAAAGATATGTGTTGATGCATAATTGACCACGAGCGTGCTCTTTAATACTCGAGTTATTAAGTTCATAGGGGACTTTATGCCTAGTGACCTAAGGCTTTTATAGTCTTGGATCCACTAACCTAACGCTCACTACATGGGTATTATTGCATAAGTCTTTTGTGGACCTCACTCATTGCACGATCAAATAAGCATATTTGTGATTGTTTAGGTGTTCTGAATAAAAGCATGAATCCATGTAATAACTCCGATATAAGAATTGAAGTATTGTGAGTCATTTTGAGTTTATCGTTTATTATATTTATAACCATGTGATTGCCTTGATGAGTAGTGAGTCATGATTATTGATCTAGTTGTGATAGTATATATTTTAAGCATCTGCAAACACTCACATTTCTGGCTTGTAAGTTGATTTGTGGGATTTGAATTGATCTTTGTGTGAAAAACTGTATTTGTTGAGATGTTGCTCATTGGTTGGTTTAGTTAATCTGAGGGGATCGTTGCATTCATGTAGTTGCATTCATGCATTTTTATTTCTTGTTATTTGAGTCTGTTTATGCTTGAGGACAAGCATCGGTTCAAGTTTGGGGGTGTGTTAAGTGGCCTTTATTCCACTTAGAATGCTCTATAAAGGCCTGAATTGGTGTTTTGTACTCAAGTTGTTTGTGTTTTTGATGCTTTTTGTAGTGTTTTGCATTTAAGGCATAAATAAGGGATCAAGGAGATTTAACATTTCTTTGGTGCTAAATTGGTGTTAGGAAGGTGTCCTGGGAGTTTGCTCCTGGAATGTCATCAAGGATCAGCAAATAAAAGAAAGCAAATCAGTTTTTCCAGAATGCCAACGTGCCCTCGCTGTGCTTGCGTGCGATCGCGCCAGAGAAGCAGAAGGACAGCGCGCCCGCACTAATGAAGCGCGCGTCCGCGCCGAGTCAAAAGCTCAGTATCCTGTTTAAGTACAAGAGTGATTTTCTTGACTTCTCTTCTTATTGGGATGTTATATAAAGACATCTTAAAGATGTTTTTCATAACAGAACTTAAGGAGAAGACATCAAGAAGACCTCAGAGCCCAAATACAACCTAGGCATAGAGGATCTAGTTTATTCTTGTGATTCTTTATTTTAAGTTCTAATCTTGGATGCTAGTTTTCTTGTTTTGTTGAACCTATACTCTTGTTTAACGTACTTGATTATTATTCAGTTTATTAAAGAAGTTTATTATACCATGCTTTCATCGGAACCCACGGTGATGATGAGTTCGGTTATGGGCTAATCGTTATCGTGGGTTTCTAGCAGATTTACTATAGATTTCAATAGTTAATATGTTTTTATATCTTAGTGTACGAAAAATATATAATATCCTAGTATTGGTTGTGCTTATTCATCTTATGAGCGTCGCGAACTTATAAGATAGCGTGTTAATCTCTATTGAAGTGAAAGTGAATATAGGGGTTTAGAATATGCCATGCTAGCATAGGTTCATATATTTGATAAGCATGATTCATTGGTAATTTTAAACATATTACTTGCCCTATGCAATCACGATAGTTAACTTGTTCATTAAACCGTTATGTTATCAAATTCTATAGACATATAGGGTCTCAATATAATTGGTGTCTATTCAGCTTCTATCTCTTTTGTAGATGTCTGGTAGTAGGTTATTTGTACAATGAAAGTTGGCGCTTACTAGTTTCGTGTTGTCTGATTAGTGTCATCACCATTGCATGCTAAGGATAAGAACAAAAAGGCTATTGAATGAAGTAGTAATGAAGTTAGAATCCCATGTTTGTGTTATATAAGTAAATCACCCTTTTAATCTTTTAGTTAATTGCATGTTAGTTAATAATCTTAGTTATAAACAATCTCAACTTGTTATCATCTTATCATTCAATAATTACCATACCATCATTGCATAAGTACATTAATTAAATTTACCTAAACCAGTCTCTGTGGGAATGATCCAGAATTAATTCTATATTACTTACGATCGTGTATATTTGCGTGAATATTAGCGTGTGTTTTCGTCCTAACATGTTTTCGGCGCCACTGCCGGGGACTCGGTGTTAATTTTAGTTTATGTGCTTGACATTAGCGATCGTTAAAGTTCACTGACTCGGATATTTTACTTGTTTACTTGTTGCTTTTCAGGTACTTTAGAGAACGTTTATGCTAACACATTCTCGATCTCGAAAGAGAACGCTGGATAAAGAGGAGGAAGAAGTTTTAGTAGAGGAAGAAGTTCTTTCTAAGGAGGAGAAAGTTGAAGGAGAAGCTCTTGTTGCAATGGGTGAACCAGAAGCAAATACAAAGGCTTTGATGGACTACTCTCAGTCGAAAATCAATGATATTCAGTTTAGCATTGTCAGACCATCCATCATGGCTAAAAATTTTGAAAACAAGGCTAGCATGATTCGGATGGTGCAGAACTCGGTTCAGTTTGGGGGTTCTCCAACGGAAGATCCCAACATGCATATCAGAGATTTCATCGAGATCTGCGACACTATCAAAATCAATGTCTCTGAAGATACTATTAAGTTGAGGCTATTCCCATTCTCAATGAGGTATAAAGCTAAGTGTTGGTTATGTTCTCTACCACCAGGCTCAATCACCAAGTGGGAAGATCTTGCTCAGAAGTTTCTCACTAAATTCTTCCCTATGGCGAAGATAGCTGCAATCAGGAATGCTTTTACTCAATTTGCGCAGCAATCGGGAGAATCTTTGTGTGAAGCTTGGGATCATCATAAGGAGATGCTTAGGAAGTGTCCTCATCATGGGATGCCTGACTGGATAATTATTCACTGCTTTTATAATGGATTGGGTGCAACTTCTGGACCCATGCTTGATGTAGCATCAGGTAGAGCCTTGTGCGCTAAAAGCTACGATGAAGATTATGATTTGATTAAACTGATGGCTGCTAATGAATATCAGAATCCTTCTCAGAGACTAACTCAAGGCAAAGTAGCGGGAATTCTCAAGGTAGATGCTGTTACTTCTATAGCTGCTCAGCTTATAGCTTTGACGATGAAGGTAGATTCTTTGGCTAATTATGGAGTTAATCAGATCACTAGTGTCTTTGAGCTTTATACTGGTGCGCATGAGACAGTGCAGTGTGCTATTTCTAGCGAATCAGCTCACTTTGCGAGCAACTTTTAGAGGTCATAGCAACCAGTCCTAGCCACCTATTATCCCAACAACCGCAATCATCATAACTTCAGCTGGAACAACACTAAGAATGCGGTGCAGCATCCTTATCAGCTGTATGCCGCAAAGCAATACTACCATCTTGGTTTTCAACAACCGCAATACGCATCAAGACAACAACTCTAACTGTAATAATCTAATGAAAACTCTAAATTGGAGGAGTTTAGGCTCATGTGCAAGAGCCAAACGGTTTCTATCAAGACATTGGAAAATCAAATTGGGCAGATTGCCAATGCCTTGCTGAATCGACAACCTGGTACCCTCCCTAGTGACACTAAGGTGCTAGGAAAGAAGGAAGCAAAAGAGCAGGTTAAGGCAATTATATTGAAGTCTGGGAAGGTTGCAATCCAAGAAAAAGCTCAAGTTCAAGAATATGAAGATGTGGCTGAAGAAGAAGTGCAGAAGGAAGCAGAAGTGGAACTAAGGAAGCAAAATGTGGAACACACTCCTCCCGAGGGTAATACATGGGAGAAACTGATCTATCCTCCACGACCTTTTCCTAAGAGGCTGCAGAAGGAAAAGTTGGATAAGCAGTTAATGAAGTTTCTTGAGGTGTTCAAGAAACTTCATATCAACATACCTTTCCCTGAAGCTCTTGAATAGATGCCTAGCTATGTCAAGTTTATGAAATATATTCTCTCTCGGAAAGTGAAGCTCAATGAAATATAGATCGTTGCTCTCACGGAGGAATGCATTGTTGTGGTGGAACAGAAGTTGCCTCCGAAGTTTAAAGATCCTGGAAGCCTCACTATTTCTTGCACCATTAGAAAAGTGTCATTCGACAACTACTTATGTGACATGGGAGCTAGCATCAATTTGATGCCTTTGTCTATCTTCAAGAAGTTGGACTTACCTGATCCAAAGCCTACGTATATGACCTTGCAGTTGGCCGAACGTTCTACAAGGCATTGTGGAGGATGTCTTGGTCAAGGTGGACGAACTCATCTTTCATGTATATTTTGTAATTCTTGATTTCGAGGAGGATAAGAAGATTCCTATAATCTTGGGAAGACCGTTCTTGGTTACGGGCCGAACCTTGATTGATGTGCAGAAGGGTGAGCTCACTATGTGAGTACTGGTTCAGAATGTGACTTTTAATGTGTTTAATGTCGTGAAATTCCTCACTGATAATAAGGAGTGCATAAAAGTGGAGTTGGTCGGTTATGTGGTTACTTCAGAACTTGATCAAATGCTAAGGTCTAATGTGTTAGAGAAAGCCTTGTTGGGAAATTCAGATAGTGAAGATGACAAAGGTGATGAGCAGTTGCAATATTTGAATGCTTCTCATTGGAAGGGAATGATGGATATGCCATTTGAATCTCTTAGATTGGAAGAGCTGAAAAATTCTCCAAAATGCCTCAAGTCATCTATTGAGTAATCTCCTACACTCGGGTTTAAACCATTACATGAACACTTGAGGTATGCATTTTTAGGTGATGCATCTACTTTGCATGTTATTATTGCATCTGACCTTTCAGGTAGTGATGAGGATAAGTTCTTGAAGATTCTGAGAGATTTCAAATCGGTAATACGATAGACTATAGCAGATATCAAGGGAATCAGCCCTTCTTATTGCATGCATAAAGTTCTGCTAGAGGAAGGTAGCAAGCCAACTATTAAGCAACAAAGAAAGCTTAATCCAATCATGAATGAAGTTATGATGAAGGAAATTCTTAAGTGGCTAGATGTAGGGGTCATCTATCATATTTCTGACAGTTCTTGGGTGAGTTCAGTAAAATGTGTGTCGAAGAAAGGAGGCGTCAAAGTTGTTGCTAATGAGAAGAATGAGCTCATTCCTACTCGAACAGTCATAGGTTGGAGAGTTTACATGGATCACAGGAAGCTGAATAAAGCTACGAGGAAGGATCACTTCCCTGTTTCGTTTATTCATCAGATGCTTGACAGGTTGGCTAGGCATGAGTGCTATTATATTCTGGATGGCTATTCGGGTTAAAATCAAATTTGTATCTCTCAAGAGGATCAAGAAAAGACTACCTTTACTTGTCCATATGGTACTTTTGCCTTAAGAAGAGTTTCTTTCGGTTGTGTGGTGCACCTGCCACATTTCAGAGATGCATAATGGCTATCTTCTATGACATGATTGGTGAGAATGTGGAAGTATTTAAGGATGATTCCTCTGGGTTCTGTGATTCTTTTGACGAGTGCTTGCAAAATCTTGGCACCATTTTTAAAAGGTGTGTTGAGATCAATCTGGTTCTCAACCGGGAGAAATGTCACTTTATGGTGCAACAGGGCATCATTCTTAGGCACAAGGTCTCTAGTATAGGTCTTGAGGTGGATAAAGCCAAGGTGAGGGTCATTGAAAACCTTCCTCTACCAATTTCAGTTAAAGGAGTCCGCAGCTTTCTTGGTCGTGCGAGTTTCTATCGGCGTTTCATCAAGGACTTCTCTAAAATCTCTAAACCCTTGTACAATCTTTTAGAGAAATATGTCCCTTTTAAGTTTGATGACGAGTGCCTAGCTGCTTTTGAGAGCTTAAAAAAAGTTTGATCACGGCACTTGTCATTACACCTATAAAAAAAGATATGTGTTGATGCATAATTGACCACGAGCGTGCTCTTTAATACTCGAGTTATTAAGTTCATAGAGGACTTTGTGCCTAGTGACCTAAGGCTTTTATAGTCTTGGATCCACTAACCTAACGCTCACTACATGAGTATTATTGCATAAGTCTTTTGTGGACCTCACTCATTGCACGATCAAATAAGCATATTTGTGATTGTTTAGGTGTTGTGAATAAAAGCATGAATCCATGTAATAACTCCGATATAAGAATTGAAATATTGTGAGTCATTTTGAGTTTAGCGTTTATTCTATTTATAACCATGTGATTGCCTTGATGAGTAGTGAGTCATGATTATTGATCTAGTTATGATAGTATATATTTTAAGCATGCTGCAAACTACGCACATTTCTGGCTTGTAAGTTGATTTGTGGGATTTGAATTGATCTTTGTGTGAATAACTGCATTTATTGAGATGTTGCTCATTGGTTGGTTTAGTTAATCTGGGGGGATCGTTGCATTCATGTAGTTGCATTCATGCATTTTTATTTCTTGTTATTTGAGTTTGTTTATGCTTGAGGACAAGCATCGGTTCAAGTTTGGGGGTGTGTTAAGTGGCATTTATGTCCACTTAGAATGCTCTATAAAGGCTTGAATTGGTGTTTTGTACTCAAGTTGTTTGTGTTTTTGATGCGTTTTTGTAATGTTTTGCATTTAAGGCGTAAATAAGGGATCAAGGAGATTTAACATTTCTTTGGTGCTAAATTAGTGTTAGGAAGGTGTCCTGGGAGTTTGCTCCTATAATGTCATCAAGGATCAGCAAATAAAAGAAAGAAAATCAGTTTTTCCAGAATGCCAACGTGCCCTCGCTGTGCTAGCTTACGAACGCGCCAGAGAAGCAGAAGGACAGCGCGCCCGCGCTGATGAAGCGCGTGCCCGCACCGAGTCGAAAGCTCAGAATCCTGTTTAAGTACAAGAGTCATTTTCTGGACTTCTCCTCTGATTGGGCTGCTATATATAGACAACTTAAAGACGTTTTTCGTAACAGAGCTTAAGGAGAAGACAACTAGAAGACCTCGGAGCATAAATACAACCAAGGCGAAGAGGATCTAGTTTATTCTTGTGATTTTTTGTTTTAAGTTCTAATCTTGGATGCTAGTTTTCTTATTTTGTTGAACCTATACTCTTGTTTAACGTACTTGATTATTATTCAGTTTATTAAAGACTTAGTTTATTATACCATTCTTTTATTGGAACCCACGGTGATGATGAGTTCGGTTATGGGCTAATCGTTATTATGGGGTTTTAGCGGATTTACTATATATTTCAATAGTTAATATGTTTTGATACCTTAGTGTACGAAAAATGTATGATATCCTAGTATTGGTGTTGCTTATTCGTCTTATGAGCATCACGATAGATAACATGTTAATCTCTATTTAAGTGAAAGGGAATATAGGGGTTTAGAATATACCATGCTAGCATAGGTTCATGTATTTGATAAGCATGATTCATAGGTAATTTTAACAATCTTACTTGCCTATGTAATCACGATAGATAACTTGTTCATTAAACCGTTATATTATCAAATTCTATAGACATATAGGGTCTCAATATAATTGGTGTCTATTCAGCTTCTATCTCTTTTATGGATGTCTGGTAGTAGGGTATTTGTACAAGGAAAGTTGGCGCTTACTAGTTTCGTGTTTTCTGATTAGAATCATCACCATTGCATGCTAAGGATAAGAACAAAAAGGCTACTGAATGAAGTAGTAATGAAGTTAGAATCCCATATTTGTGTTATATAAGTAAATCACCCTTTTAATCTCTTAGTTAATTGCATGTTATCATCTTAGTATTGAATAATAACCATGCCATTGTTGTATAAGTATATTAATTGAAATTAACCTAAACCAGTCTCTATGGGAACGAACTAGAATTAATTCAATATTACTTGCGATCGCGTATACTTGCGTGAATATTAGCGCCTATTTTCATCCTTACAGCTGTGTAGAGAATTTGAGATATGAATAAGTCATTTTACTGAATATTAAAATTATTTTATGTTCAATTATACTGAATATTTATTGTTGGTTTATTGATTACAAATTTAAGTCAAAAATAGAGATGAATCGGCTAATGAAAGTAGATTGTGAATGGCATGTGCTTCTGGACAAAGGCAAGTTTACTCTATCCCCTTATTCATGCTTATTAAATTTTAAAAATCATTTCATTTTATGTTTATTTATCTTGAGAATATATTTTCCTTCTAAATCCTGAAAAATATGGACGTGCTATCCCCTTTGTACATAGAATATTCATTTGGGTAATTTATCTCTTTGAATAATGATGACTTTAAATCTAGGTGTGTTTATTTTTTTTGAACCACCCAATTTTATTGTCATTAGTTGGATCCGTGTTTCAGATTAACCTTATGAATCATTTGATACCATTGACCTAATTGTTCATAGGAAATTTCCAAAATCTTATTATTATTTAACGTTGGAGCCATCTTTAAATATTTTGTTTTGTTATAATTTAGCAAGCAAGGGTTGTTTATCATTCAAGTAACCCAAACCTTATTTAATATTGCTTATTCTCAATATTTTGAGAAGATCAATATTTTAAATCGTAGTTCATTATCTTATTCGTAACGAACTGTATTCTTAAAAGTACAATTGGTTTATCGTTCTAGCGAGTACTATATTTCATTATTTTATTGATTTTGATGCTTGAATTTTATTATTCAAATTTTGAAAATGTTCATTCAACCGTGAATATCTTACTCAGAGAATAGTCAACGTGGGAGGTGCCCATGGTTTGAAATTGTTTATCCCAAGTGCGGATATTATAAATTTTATTGTTTGGCTCAAGTGAAGCCATGGGTTTAGGTGGGACCCATTATATATGCTAGCATCGAAATGTTTGATGAATCTACGATGAGCCATGAACAGGCGAGCGCAGTATTCACGCGGAGAATGGTACTCTTCCGTGTTAGTTGATCGCATCACAAAGGTACCTAGGATGGAAACGAACAGATTCACAACTTGTGATTATTTTGATCATGTGCCCTTGATGAGTTTGCTTCCTTTATTCGAAAAGCAACTCGAATTTGAAATTTTTTCATGGAAATGTTATATTTCATAATATTCATTGTCATATTTTGCACTTTTATCCTTATTTTGTGATGTACAACTTTCACTATTTATTATTCTATTATTATTGGATATCTTGCTGAGCATGTAGATTGTCATTCTTGTTATTTCTTAAAATCATATACAGTAGAATATGAAATGAAAGATTATGACGAGTAACAGAGGTAGAGGAAAGGGAAAAGTCAGACAAGATTATCCTTAGTTGAACGGTTCGACACACAAGATGCAGTTTCGAGCTTATCTAGTATTTTAATAATTTCAAATATGCACACTTATGAGTTTGTATTAAGACATTTATGGATATGTAACAAGTGATAATTAGACTCCATCTCGAGACAATGGAGTGGTGTTCCCCTACTGAGATATTTTATCTCATTATATATTGAAATAATGCAGGTTTCACCATATGGTACTCTGATGACACACATTCTCAAGGTGGAGGATTTTGGGTCGTCATAAATTAAAATTTTAATATTCTAATAAAATAATATATGTGTTAGTTATTTATTTTGATGTTTATAATACATGAAGGTAATGTTTGTTAATTTTATTTTTTTCATTTTTAAAAATGTTATTATATCTATAATCGTAATAATTTTTCCTTAATTTTATATTATTTACTTTAAATATATACGTAAATATAAAAATATAAAATCTTAATCATGAAAATATATTTTTAATAAAATACATGTTTATTTTTAATTGTGTTAAATAAAACTAACTTAAATTTATATTAATTGTATATTTGAAATTAATAATAAAATAATATTTTGAATATTACTAATGAATATAGCTAACATCACTAAAAGAATTTCTTTGCCCATTGAATAAAATTATAGATAATGTTGTTTTATCTAACAAGTTTACGTAATAGCCTTCAAGATTTTCTTGTGTAGGTTAATTAGAAAATTCTTGATAACCCCTTTTAATTGATTACTCGCATTTTTACAGGAATAGGTGATTTAAAATCTTGTTATCTCATATTCACTTGAATATATCAGCACTATATTTTTTAATATGTTAAAAATACTTTATAACTATTGTAGTGTATTTGAAATTTTTATTTAATAATAAAGAATTGTACCATACAGTACAACAAGAATTACATAAGCAAATATTTATGTAAATTTTAGTGTCAAGGATATGTTCTAGTAATATGCTAAATTGTAAAATGTTTCCAAATTTTTTTTGTATTATTTTAGATTTGTTTTTTATTGTGTTAAAAAATTTACATCTTTACATGAAATAAATAATTAAAATATTGGGTATCTCGCATTTTAAAAATTGTTATTTTTCTTAACATATATATAGAACAAGTAAAAACATAAAATTTTATGTTTTAGCATCACATTAAAAATTGATATCATAGTCAATATCTACTCCTTACAAAAGTAAACAAAAAAATTATTATGTAATCAAAAATTATTATATAGAACAAGTAAAAACATAAAATTTTATTTTTAAGTTGTGCACTCAAGTATTATTTTAAGTAAGGTGTAAAATATTACTTTTATTGCCTAGAAAATCAATTGTGTTTATTATTTGATCAAAATAAAAAATCACAAGTACATATTCCGCCATTTAGATATGAAATTAACCTTATAAAAATGCTATATTTTTTATCAAATTTTTACATTTTTAAATTGAAAGTATCCCAATGTTATTAATGTAATAGCAAGATTATTTTGAATTCATGGGCGCTTATTTTTCCCCAGCTATACGGAAAAATGGTCCATGAAAAAATTAAAGTTGTTAATTTATATGAGCCGTTTGATTTTAACCATCCAATTCATTGACATTACAATAGAATACATATCATACTTCATCACAATCGTTGATTTGTGTTAGGGTTTTATGTTGACCGTCCAATTATTTGTGAGGACTCTATATAAGACTAACATTGAGCCTCATCTTTGCATCACAAAAACCTTCCGCCTCCTCTGTGCATTATGCATCTGCCTCTCTTCCCCTCTTTCTGAAATCCTAACCACAAATTCATATCAAATTCAATGCCCCTTCTTCTTTTTTATGCGATTAACCATATATCTTCTCATATATGTTTATTAGAAAAGTCTTCTTAACCATTTTTGATATTCATTACTCTAATTTCAATTCTTTCAATCCCCTAATTTGTAAATGTTGAGTGGGTAATTTTATGTGTGAAGTCTTGTTAACTTGGATCCACTCCAATAGTGTAAGAATTCAGTTCTGTTACTTTGTTGAAAACAACTTTATCTGTAGGCATCTAGTTTTGTTATACAAACTTATCTTCAATTTTGTTGTAAATAATTTTTCGAAGTACTCATCATATTTCTTATATTTTCTTATAATGTTGCAGTAAACAATGAAGAAAATGCTCCAAAATTAATATATACAGCCTTTCATGCCTTTCTTCCTGGAGTGAGAAGGCAAATTACAAGAAAGATTAGTGACAGGAGCTTTTACAGCGTACTGGCACTGTATTACATTTTGTATTTACAATTGCTTTGTATTTAGAATTGATAAAATATTTATTAATTTAAAGAAATTATTTGTTTATCAATTATTGTACATGATTTATTTATTGATAAATAAATATTCATTAATTTATGAATAAATAGCAATTTTCAACTCTAAACCCAATATTTTACATCATATGATACCCACTTTACAATTTTCGAGGTAATATTGAAAATGAAAATTAAGGTACTAAAATAAATCTATAATTTTATTATTGTGACAATTGAAAGCTAACTAAAAATTTAACACTTTTATATTTAACAAAACATGTTTGGTTAATTTATAACATCTCGACATTTCAAAATATTAATTCAAAATTAAACTAATAAATATAAATTAAGATAATTCAAATTCTAAGGCCTAATGATGAAGTTTCCAAACCCAAGATATCAAAAAGTCACTCCAGAAATAAAAATAAAGATATTGAGGCCGAGCTTGCACACTAGTACACTAGTTCAATAACAAAAGTCCAAAAAGAAATAAATAAAGATCCATCACCCTATATAGTGAGCGGATTCTATAAACTCATATACTACTAAAACTGGGAGTTTCTAAAAGTCTTTTATATTTTTAATATCACAATGTCAATTATCTAAATTAATAAAATATTTTTGATACAACAACATGATCCAATAAAATGAACAATTTTTTTAAAAAATGAGCAACGAAAATCACGTACTTTGATTTCGATGTTGTAACGAGAAACTCAAAATATAATACTCCCTTCGTCCCTTTTTAGTTGTCACTTTTTGTTGTCACATTTAACTTTGACCTGGTCAAATTGACTAAAGTTTGACCGAAGTTTATTAATAATTTAAAATTGAACAAAATAAAAAAATTATATCACCGGAAAGTAGATTCAATCTATGTTAATATATAATTTTTAGTTTTTTCAAGTAATATAAGGGTAATGTTTAATTTACGGTAAAAAAATGGTCAATTTGACTTTGATAAAAGAAAATGTGACAACTAAAAAGGGACGGAGGGACTAACATCTTAAATATTAGCTCAGGAAATTAAACACTAAAAACACCGAATCTTATCCATACACCTGCATACTGTCACTATTATAGTAAATAAGCATTAAAATATTATAAGTAAATAATGGTTGTCAATATAGAAGATTCGTGTAAGAGCAAGTTCTAGCGTTCATACAAACTTAAAAGCAGTAGAAGATTAGCTTTGTAAGAAAAAAGTATATTCAACGTTCTATATAATTTAAAAATTTATTGAGCCATTTTTAACTGATGTAAGTTTATGATTTTTCTTTATTTATTTAGAACATACTAATATGAATCTAAATTTTTGACTATTCTTTATTTAATTTAGGATGCAAATTAATGTGAATTGTAGGTGCAATTTGTCTCATATTTTCATTCAGTCATCTTTCCCATGGTCAAATATCCTTTTGTTGAGATTTTTAGTCGCTGATCTCCTGAAAAGATAATAGAAAATCAATCGTATTATGAATTCGCAAAGCAAAAGATATCTTAATTTATTTGAGCTGAAAAAATTAATTATAAATGATAAAGAGTATAAGATCGTGTTCGGGCCTTCCTCTACTACCTTATGGTTTTAGAACGACTGGTTATTGATTATGATATCAAGAGTTATGATTCGATCCAGGATAGGTTGATGATGAGTTATATTGGGTTAGGTTCCACATATTGGGTTTAAAATATGTGTTATTATTATTATTTTTTCTTGTCTTCTTCATATTCAAATCAGTTATTTTTTTTTCTTGGATATTTTAAATTTTAATCATAATTATTATTTTTTCTTCGATGTAGTTGGATTTCTCGACGGTAATTGATTTTGGTTGAAATTGTTTTTTTCCTACTGATTTTTGTTGGGACTCTAATATACACCGTCGATCTCGCTTTGATGATATTGGCTCTTTGATAATATTATTTTTTCTCTTTTTCCCCCTCATCTTCATTTCCTTTTCTCGTGTTGATGATGGGGGTAACCCTAGGCACATTTGTATACTTCTCCGCCTTCTATTTTATTTTACCGGGTGTTGTAGGCACATTGGTTCTTCACGGGAATTGTATAGGTTATTTGGTGGTCGAGGCACACTGGTTTATTATATATGGTACTCTAGGCACATTGGCCCTACGAGAGATTATTTAGTTTATTTGGTGCTCAAGGCACATTGGGCCTTTGAGGGGATTGATTTAGTTTATTTGGTGTTCTAGGCACATTGGTTAAGTTTATCTGGTGCTCTAGGCACACTAGCCCTTCACCGGATTTGATTCAATTTGGATATAATTTAAATTGAGATACAATTTTTATTTGGTTGAGGATTAGATACAATTTGGTGACTTGGATTCAATTATCTGGGGTTTGTATTTGGTTGATTATGGAGTTTGGTTTTGGATTTGGATTCAATTTTGCATGCAGTTTTAATATTGTTTTCGATGGTTGCAGATTTGTTGCTTTGGTGATTTGATTGCTTTGTCTTATTTTGGATGAAGTTTTAGTATTGTTTTCAGTGGTTGCAGATTTATTGCTTTGGTGACTTGATCATTTTAATTTCTCTTGGGTTGTTGCGCCTTTGGACGATTTCTCTTTTGTTGCTGCGTTCTTTTTTGTTTTTGCATGTATGGATTCATTTGGAAGTTTTTTGTTTGTTTGGATTCATAACTCTTTTTTTGGATTTGTTTGAATGCTCTTGAATCTGGTGTTGCAGCATTGGATTTGTTTGGTTACGTGGCTCCGTCACTTGGTTTGGAAACTCCCGATTCAATATCGTGAGTTTGGGTAAGGGGTGTTAACATATATAATGATATTATATTATTGGATAGTTTCATTATTATAACAATTTCTTTATTAGAATATTTTCCTTCATTATGTTTGGTTGTTGGGTATATAAGCCTCTCTTTTATTATAATTGAGAACAAGTCTTATTATAATAAAATCATTATTATGTATAGTTTAACATTGTATCAAAGCTCAGTTTAGGGAGGAACTCGTGTCCGTGTCCTCCCACCCCCATTTATTTAATTTTTTTTTGATATTTATATTGGTATTAGTTGTATATGTTGTTGTCAATCATATCGAAAAGTATCGTACGATTTGGGGGGAGTGTTAAAGAGTATAAGATCATGCTCGAGCCTTCCTCTACTACCTTAAGGTTTTAAAGCGACTGGTTACTTAACAATAACATTAATTACGAAGTATTTCTGATGTTCATAGAAGTTGTTAGGGGAGATGCAATATTTTCCGGGGAATCAGTAAATTCTTGATTTTGGACTTAGAAAAGGTTGATCCTTTTGGAAGAATTAGGAATCATAAATTTTAGAATATTATTGGAAATAAATTATAAGTATGCATTATATAGGTAATATCACTACAATTAAGAAAACTATTGTTGATGAAATAAATATGGAATCATTTAGCAATATGTTTCATACGCCAACTTGTCAGACTAGTCTTTATTGTATAACTATTGTATAGGCAAAATTTTATTTAACATAAGCGGAGAATCAGAAAAGAGGACAGAATCAGGGCCACGAGTTTTGACCTGTAAAATTAAACTCGCGTCAGGGGAAAAATCTAGATCGTGGAGAGTGAGTGAAGAAAGTCGGAAAAATTAGTAACACCACAAATCTACTAGTCCAGCTTCGTTTTCAAATTACTACTATATTGGAGACTGAAGTATTTACCATTTGAAACTATTTTTATGTTGCCACTGTACATGTTATTGGCAGGGCATGCGATTGTAACTTCATTTAATATAGTTTTTTAGTTGATGACTTTTTCTCAAATATTTGAGGTTTAGATTTATTAAATTTAAAATTCATTATACCCAGGGGATGATTTACTGAACTTGAGACGAATCTATGGTAAGATAATTTAGGTCATTCATAAGTTTGAAGACATTTTGCTTTGTGTTTGTCATAATGTGTTTGAAATCTATTAATTTGTAGATTTTAAGAATATAATATGTGTATTTCTTTATCATATTATTTGGAGTAGTTTTTTTGTAAATTATTGCATCAGTTATTTCTACTACATTTTTTTTGATTTGCAGAATCTAGAATTTTTTTCAGGTTGATCTGTAGGTTTTTTCTGGTTATGAAATATGGGCATTTAAAGTTTACTTTCTAAATATCTATTGTTCAAGACATGCATGTACATAACAAGACTAAGTTATTTTGATAACCCTAAGGATAAGTTGTAAGATAATTGAATTGTATTCTACACACTATTAAAAAAAAACTTCAATAGACATCGGCCAGAAACCAATATTAAACATTTCCCGACCGATGTCTATGCGGGTGTAGAGAAAGATACCCCCACATGACATCGGTTGTGAACTAATGTCTGGGAACATCTTTAACATAGGTTCCAGATTACAGTTTGATTTATATTGTTTGTTTTTAAACAAAAATTGCATTACAATCTTTTCCAAATAGCTTTTATATGATCTAGGTATGAACTTTAACAATTAATTTACAAAGTATAAATCAATATTTACATCGTTTTAGAAAGAAAACTAATATCAAAGTTGACTTCTGACATCGGTTTTGGATATGAAACAGATGTCAAAGTTACCTTTTTACATCACATATAAAAGAAAACCGATGTTAGAGGCTTGATTAAACATTGGTTCATTGAATAAATCTGATATGTTTAGCATCTTCAACATTAGTTATAAACAAGTTGTATATATCAACTGATCTTTATGCCTTATACGTTTACATACACATTTAATTTATAAACACCCAAAAATTCCAAAATTTGGACAAACAAACAGAAAGACAAGACCAAAAAATCAAAATCACATAATTTGATAATCATTAATAACCTGATCTACCCCCTACAACAATGAAACCAACAAACCAACAAAAAATTATAAAGTCAATAAAAATACCATCATGTACAAAAGAAACATCAAAATTCTAAAGTCTACTGCAATCCAAATACCGATCCTATAGAACATCCCTGAACATCTCTTAAGGCACTATGCCATAAGTGCACAAAGGCAACGGTTTTAGCTAGCATTGCACGAAAAGCGTTGCATTATCTATAAAATTTTCAGTTTATTACAACACAGTGGAGAAAGCGTTGCAGTACATTGAAGCTACCGTAGCTAATAATTGTTCGTGTTGCGCAACATGCAACAGTAGAGGTCATAGCATTGCATTAGACATTTTAGTTATTTAATAAATGTTAACATGGCATGCTGACGTCAGCATGCTGACTTGAAATGTTGACGTGGAATCAGTGGATGGGACCCAAAATGCTGACATGGCGTGCTGACATGGCACAAGTGGGGCCCACATGCTGAGGTGACACTTTAATCGTTGCATTTGCTTTCTGGTGTTGCAGTAGGTTATTTAGTGTTGCCTTAGCTATTGTACTATTTTTAAAAATTATTTGTTATATCCATGTTCTAATTTTTTTAACAAGGCCTGCCCTGTAAAGAAAAAAGAGCCTCTAGGATCCTGTTGTCCCGTACAATATGTTGCAGGTATCATTCTGTAGTCTTTCGAGTTATCCTCGTAGGGAAATGATGGAAAAGATCCAGTGTATGCTATAGAAGCCCTGTCTCCGTATTCGGAGGGTTTTCCTCGACGGGAGACTCTAGGGTTATCTCATACTTTGCACTTCTACCCTTGGGATCATTTATCCTGTAATCTGGTGGGTTATCCTTATGGGGGGGAAAGGATGTGCTTTGGTATTTACGATAAGTCATGGCTATACATATGATTACAATCGACGAAAGTAGAAGTAGTGGATGGGGGATATCAATTGGATGGGGAGTTTCTTTGTCCGTGAATTCTCGACATTATAACCGAGCCATGGGCCTTTGTGACTAGGCCGCATAATCGGGCACTCCTGAAGAAAATTAATATTGGAGTTACAATAGGATGTTAGTTCGACAATTCCTATTGGGTTGCGGAATGAGAAACCAAGTCCATCTAGGTTTCTTGTACCCTAAGAACTATATTCGACTTAATCTTCTATAAAAGGAGGTACGTAGGTATGTAGTGAGTCCACATGTTTGAGAGCTCTGAGAAGGAAAACATAAACCCTATCAATCTTAACCATTTCTTAAGCACAAATGAACGCAATTTGGTGATTTCTCCAACTACCGACCACCGCTGCATATCTTGATTCTGGTCGTGAACCTCAAATCTTTGCTTACCAAATTCCTCCATTAATAGATGCTCTAAGAGTGAATATCATGCAAAAATAATATTTCTTATTGGGCTCGTTAGCCGGACGATCAGAAGTAGTATGAAATCCAGGAAGTACATCTCCAATACATAATAAAAGACAGAATAATAGTGAAACTGGTGAACTTTTGCTTAACCAAAAGAAATGCAAATCCAGTAGTAAACACCAATTGAGTAGTTGTTATAAGTGGAGTGATCGATATAGGAAGACGAGATATGCCATAGGAATATAAATAATTAGTAGCCCCGGTTAGAATGCTAATAACATCAATCGACATGAGTTTAGTCCTAAGAATGTCCTTACTTCGACGATACAGATAAGAGATTATGATTGAGATGAAGAGAAAAGGCCAGTAAGCTATTTCTAGAGAGCTTGACACCCAAACTCGCATCCCCCTAGAGGCCAAACACAATTTAATCCAAACACAATTTAATCCAAACACAAACTAAGTTTTCTACACAACAGTAACGAATAGCTTGCCTGTTAAATCTTCAAGATTAGTTTCACCTTCACCTATAAATAAAGCTGCCGCATTTTTCTTATAAAAATTTCAAATTTCTAAAGCCGTTTGCATACTTATTTAAACAAAAAAAATTTATAGTAATTTTATACTCTTTATAGAATCATATATACTAATAAGAGAAATACTTGACATTATCTTAAAGTTTTTTTTATTTTTTTTGCGTAAATCATTTTCTTAAAGTTACCGTATTACATTCTATTACTATATTTATTACATTATTTATCTTCATTTTTATATAAAATAAGTATTAAAAGGAATTTATGTTAATTTTTGGTAATCATGGATGTTGGCACCACCAAAATAGCAATAGACGTTAGAATGAAGCCTTAATGACCTTTCGACCCTTAAGTATGGGCTGTTATACCTATTATTCCCAAATATATCCCAAATTTATGAAGTCATACTTTTTTACACCTGGGTATTAGTTTTCCTACCTTTTTACCCTTTTCAACATTAAAAATACATATCGACAAATATCGGAGGGTAAAATCGTCTTTTACTAAAATTGTTCCCTCAAAAATTGAGAAATTGTTCCCGCCAAACCCCACAGCCCCTGTGGTTATATAATTAGACACACACACACACAAATATATATATATATATATATATATCGATATATATTTTATTGAAGAATTCTTGAGCATGAATCTTAATTGTTAGTGTGGAACCATATTAGTGCTACGAACATCATTAACGGATGCGAATGCAAGAAGGTGTATCTATGGTTTCTTCTCATTCGGGGTAAGTAAATTTGTACATGACATGAAGTTATATTTGTTTAATGGTTATTTAACCTTTTCCCCATTTTTTTGCAGGATGATATGGGGAATTTATGTAATTTCAATCTATGGTTCGACCCCCCTTTGTGCCCAAGGTCAAGAACCATATTTCCCGAACTTTAAGAAAAATAGAGAAGTTAGAGGATAATTTTATGAAATTAGAAGTTATTGCTGAAATGAAGGCGAAGAAGAGAAACCCTGTTTTGATGTATTCAGTCATTATTGTAGTCATTTTGTTGTTTGTACTGATGAATAATGAAGTGGAATCAAAGACTAAGAAATATGATCTACCTAAATTAAACCTTTGTAGTGGTAACGTAGCTTTTGACGTATGACTAGGTAGTCCAAATTTTCCAACACTGTAATCTAAATATATAATGAAATAATCAATGAAGTGGAATAATACTAAGAAATATAATCTACCTAAATAAAACCTTTGTAGTAGTAATGTAGCTTTTGACGTATGACTACGTAGTCCAAATTTTCCAACATTGTAATCAAAATTTATAATAAAATTATCACAATTGCAAAAGAAAGTGATTTAATTAATAAGTTCATAATCCATCATTACATCCCTATTATATAGTTGTAACTAAAAGATAAATAACATCAATTCCACATAAACATAAATTGTGATAAATTGTTTTAGCATCAATTAAAACTGCATAAATGCATGACTAGATTAAAGTGAAAAAGTTGCATCTCATGTGTTCTTTTTCTTCTTTGTTGAAGGTCCTGCAGTTTTGTCTTTCTTTTTATTCTTGATTTTTTATAGTTCTTCTAAAAGTGCACCTGGTGTGATAACAGATCTTCCATGAGATATGGAAGACTTTAATTGGACAGTTTGGATTAATTCAAGATTCTGGGAAGTATTTTCTGTACAAAAACCCAAAATTAATGAGGGGTACCCCGTCTGCTCTCTAGTACATGTATGGTCTATCAATGCAATAAAGAAATGGTCAGTTAGTAGCTTATACACACATACAATTATAATAGAGAAAACGAAGAAAAAAATTAAAATATACCTAGTCCCACAATTTTTATTTTCATGGTTTTGTCAAAATTTAATGATGAAAATAATGTCCAAGGGCATGGTAGTTGACACACAGCCCTAATCCTCGTTATGTTACTTTTAGATATCTTGATGACCTTCCCCTCACTAGTACTATGGTTCTGTATTTCCTCCCTCCACTGTTTCTAATCATTGAATATCATTCGAACTCTCTACTTTGGCTTGTCTTTCTCTTCAAACACTGGAAATGCTTTCTCCCTCTTCTGAGTTAGAAACTCGTCATAAAATTCTTTATCTTCCAAGCTTTCCAGATCATAACCATCGTAATCACCATCAACCTGCATGTCCACATCCTTCTCAACCTCTCTGTTTTAACTTAAACCTAGTCCTTACCTAAGTCTTCAAATCCATTCCACTTCCTCTTCAACATTCTTACTAAAAAGAAGGTCATCATCTGTCATGGAGTAGTCACTATTAGCAAAGTCATAGTATTCAATTTTATCAATCCAATCTCGTACATCATTGCTATCCTCTCCTTCACTCCTACTTTGAACATTTTAACCTTCAAATGGTACCAATTATTTTTCATTTGAATGGTCAATATACATCCAACTCTTGTTTAGGCAGTCTGTAATACAAAGAACCAAAGCTCTCATAACCCAATACATTAGTCCACCCTCTAATATTTTTCAAAGTAATTTTATCAAGGTCTTGGAAATGAAACACAATGGCTTTACCCCTACATATTCAATTCTGGGAATCCACTTTAACTTCCCTCCTTGAAACAAACACATACTTGAAACATCATCACCTTTAAAAGAAAATAAATGGATATAAACATATTTAACACATAAATATAAACAGCCGACTACATTATTTATTCATTCATTAGTTTTAATATACAGACAACTAAAAGGTTAAGAACAATCGGGTAAACACATTAAATTTAAACATTAACTGGCACACACATATACAAAGTTTTGAACATAACATTCAACCAACCGATCAAAATGGAAAATATTTATCGGTAAAACATAAACCGAGGTTAAGAGAAATACCGAGAAAATACCGAGAAACCCATGACTTTGAATGATTCACACAATCCAAGCCCGAAAATTATTAATCGCCACTGTAATTAAGTTTATGATGTTTAATTTTGGAGCAACTAAAGTCTTAGAATGTTTAGGGTTTAAAAAGTATATAAAAACTCAATCATCAGGGAACAATTTTAGTAAAAAAATAGTTTTACCTTCCGATATTTTCCTATATGTCATTTTATTGCTGAAAAGGGTTAAAAGGTACGAAGACTTATACAATAGGGTTTAAATGATATGACTTCATAACTTTGTGGTTCATGGTTATAAAAGCCCATTCTTTAAGGGCCAAAAGGTCATTAAACCTAAAATAAAAGTTGGATAGATAAAAGATGATGAAACCTTTAATTAAAAAATATTAACGTTATACAAAATTTCACGTGTTCATTTTACCGTAATTTAAGATAAAGTACTCTCATACGGTTGTAAATAAGTCGATATGGTCATAAAAAGTTTGGTGTTCGGTTCGAGTTATTAATAAGTCGAACATGGAGAGAATTTTTAGGCTCAATTTGTATATAGATGAACTTGAGCACAATATAAATCGAGAAAAATCATGATCAAGTTCAATAACAACTTTCGTGAATAGACTTGTGAGTAAGTATATTTATATGCTCGCTTGTATAACTGGTGAATAAGTATATGAATTGTTAGTTAAATTTTCTCGTAAATGACACACACTTACAATATAGGATTTAATAAATAATGGTATACATATTTGTATACAAATCAATCAACCAATTTATATTATCCTTTTATTCATTTTTATTACGTTTATAGTTTTTTGCATTGAAGATTTAAATAACAGTACATGGTAGATTGTAAATATATATTTTTATTTAACTTGTGTTCGTGTATTTGTATCCATGTCAATATTTTGAATGGAAATAACATAATTTGGGAAAAAATGATTTTTTATCACTCAACTATATATTTTTTTAGAAACCTACCGCCCAACTTACATTTTTTTTGTCACAAACGTTACATTTCTTTTTCATTTTAAACAATTCCGTTAATATTTTCTAAAAAGATTAATTTTAAGATTTTATATTCGTTATTCGTTCATTTTAGTACATATGAATGTATAGATCGTTCAATTTTGAGTTTGCATGTATTTATTTCGTGATTTTGTGTTATAATTTTGTGTTTGCGTGAAAAGTAGAAGCCACTTGTGTTCTTCATTTTTTTAACTGATTAATTGAATATTTGTTAATATCAGTTGGTGTAATAGTCTTGTAGGAGTATATATGTTCATATGTACTAAATTTTATGGAGTTTTGAATACATTTTGCTATTATCGAATTTTAAACTCGTCGGAATTTTTTACTAGAACTCGACGGAATAATCGAGAAGCACTTTGGTTGTAATTGTTGTTACTAGATATGAATTGTTCAGTTTTCATAGAGTGATTTTGACTGAAAAATCATAAAAAACAGAGCCAATTTGATCATAAATTGGTTTGGACGGTGCTGCTTTTTGGACATCCCAGATTCCGACATCACTATGTTCGCATTTCGGTTGTTTTAACAGAAAGAAGTCAAAATTAAAGAAATTGGGTAGAATTCAATACACAAGTAACCTTAGTGACAAAAAAAATAAAAATATAAGTTGGGTGGTAGGTTTTTAAAAAAAAATAGTTGAGTGATTAAAAAATTAATTTATCCATATTATTTACAATCAGAATGCTAAATCATCAAACTTATTCATTTTATTGTATGTTTTTTAAAATATTTATTTTATATTTTATATTTATATCAAAAAAGAAATAAGTGAGACAAATTGTGAGAACGAGTTTGTAAATTAAGTTGTTTAGAATCAAAATTTCTTGAACAATATTCACGAATTTTTTATTGAATGATAGTTCGTGAGATGTTCATGAACATGTTAGCAGATATATTTTTTATTAATTAGTCGATAAATGAACAAAAAATTTGACTCAATAAAAGATAGAGTTTGGATTTAATATATTTTCAAGCTAATAATTAAATACTTAAGAGTAATGTTCGCTACAATTGGGTTGATTTACAACCCTACTCATAGTTATAGACTGGGCCTAGGTCAGTTATGAGAATTGGTAGAGCTTGGGTGAAAAAATTGGTGGCCGTTAAAGGGACTTTAAAATTAAAAGTTAAAATTTTAATATTAAAAATCCAATGGTGATGAAGTATTTTCCAGCTCTCCACTGATTTTCAAGTATCAAAGAACAAGATTTGAACCTCCATAACAAAAAAAAAGTTCATTATATATTTTGAAATCTAGTTCTATAACTCTCTATTAAGTTTTTTTTACTGAACTTTTTTTTAGGTTAGGATTAAACCAAATATAGTGAAGAGTATATAAACACAATTTTATTCTAAATAGACCAAATTATGAGATATGATGAGTATAAAAAATATATATGGGCATAGTAAACATACAAATATAATGCATAAAGTTTATTAGGGTTAGTTCAAAAGTGTCAAGTAGGGTCACACCGGTTATAAGCTTATTATGAATATAATGGATATAATATTAATAGTTTAGTTTTCATTTAATATTGTGTAATATTTTTGTTTATGGTGTGATAGTTGTATTTTTATATGTTTGTTTTAGTGATTTAATATATACTTGAATATTTATTCAATATCACATACTGAAATATTATGTCGTTGGAAGTGTTACTTCACTTTAATAATAAAAATGGTTGAATTATTTTTATTTCAAATTTGATATGTTAATTCGTCCACTACCGTTCGTGCGGGTGCTTCCCTGTAAAACATAAAATCATTAAAAAAGAAGGCGGCAAATTATCACATGAAGGAGAAAACGAATTCATTTGCAAATCAATTTATATTTAATAATTTATATTTAATGGATGGATACAATAATTGATGGACTTAAAAAAAGTGAAGTTGCAAGTCAATTTTTCTTAGACCCCTCAAGAAGGTTGCTGAATGAATAAAAGAGAAGGGAAAATGCTCTACTAACTAGAGGGTTTGTTTGATTGCCATGTGAATTTGGTGCAGCCAATAAACAGTAAGGCCTCATAGATGAGGCCAGTGGCGCGAGTCGCGAGAGTCGCACTCTATGGAGATCTTTTTATATAAAAAATTATGTAGAATAAACATGTTAGCCATCCATTTTTTTTAATAACCAGGATAAAATCAACTATTTAATGGCATTATTGTAATTAGAATAAACTTGAAGACTAGTTTTACAAATTTCAAAATCTATTCTACAATGCTTGAATAACGTATATACACACGATACACACACTCGTCACTATACATACACTCGATCCTGCACAGAGAAAGAGGAGAGGGAGAGAAAGAAGTATTCTAAAATCAAACCTGCCATTAGAGCTAAAAAATTGAATATTTCATAGCAACAATGTTAAGAATAGTTGTTATTAAGTGAAATTTCATGTTACTACTATTTTATACATATACTTAGGGTTTTGTGATGATTTTGAATGGTTTTTAATCTTTAATTAATGTTTTGAGATTAATTTTGAGTTTGAGCAATTATAGCTGCAAGTTGTTTCATGGAATATGTAAGTTTTTTTTTTGTTTTGTACTCTATCTTAAGGTGCTATACTAGAATCTAATTTTACACTTGAATCTTGCAATAGACTATAGTGCTCCTCATAGCTCCCCTTGTAATTTTTTAAAAATATTGATATAATTTTGCATGCATATATTTTTTTTTCTTTTTCTGTATGTAGAGATATTAATTTTACAGTAAAATAGAAATATTTTTGCATTTTTTATTTTAATTCTATAGTAGAAGTGTGTTTATAGTGTTTGACTTACTAGTATTTGATTTACTGTAAAAAATATTTGAATTTTTGTAGTTTTATATATCTTGTAGAGTAGATACCGATGAGTATTTTATATTTGTGCACTAGATTTCATTTTTAATCATGTGTATTTGTTATTAGTAAGTATTGATTCTATAATAAAATCAAAAAAATCTAGAGTAGAAGCAACACAATCTCATTAAACTGGTATTTTTTATATTTTTTGATTTTACATAGAAGGTTGTTTCAATGAGGTGATTTTCATCCTAATAGACAAGAAAAATATTTAATTTTATAGAAACTCTAAAATGTCCAAATTTACCGTACAAGGTTGCTTATACTAATACAATCTCCAAATTTGATAAAATGCAAGTTATGACCCATTATGACGCAAAATATCCCAGAACAGTGATCAGAGTGGAATGTTTTTTATAAAAATTAAGTTTAGGCATATTAATGCGATATTCATTTAATCATGAATATATTAATAGTCAATGTGTAACTTTTAATTATGAATGAACATAACTAAAATTTACTTATGGTGATGGTCGAAAAGTTATAGTCTAGAGTGGTTCAAGAGTGGGTCAAGTGTCCAAAAATTGCTAGCTCTTGGTGCTAAACGAGATCTAGAGTATTAATATTTTTACCATGACCTCATCTACTTGAAATATAATCTTACTTATTTAAAAACCGTACATTACGGTGGTGGTGATGTTAATAGTGGTCAAGCCGAGTCCAGTACATACTTACCATAAATGACTTAATTGCTCAAATCTGAATAATATGTTTTCGCTTAGAAGTAAGTTTTTAGTGTTAAGTTGTTATGTGATGAACAACCTGTAAATTAATTTGGACTTGTAATTAATAATTAATGTACAAGTAAGTGAGAAGAGAAGATCCTAAATTAGCATATCTTCACTATTATATCTCAAAACTCTTACTAAAGTGCATGTATATGCAAGCGGAGCTAGTAGTTATGTTATGGACCTGATTGAGCTACGCCGAGTTCATTTTTTCTCAGGTCAGAATAAAATAGCTGAAATAATTATATTAAATTCTAGTTCTAATGATTCTACAAGTTTCAGAATAGGTATATTCAACATTCTATATAATTTATTAATTTGTTGAGCCATTTATAATTGATCTAAGTGTATAATTTTATTTATTTATTTAGGACATACTAATGTGAATCTAAATATTGACTATTCTTTATTTAGTTTAGGATGCATATTAATGTGAACTATAGGTGTAATTTGTCACAGATTTTTGTTCAGTTGTCTTTCCTATGGTCAAATATCCTTTTGTTGAGATTTTCTAGTTATATTGCTCTTGAAAAGAAAATAGAAAAATAAAGGAAAAATGACAGATAAAATATATTCCAATCATATTATGAATTTGCAAAGCAAAAGATATCTTAATTTCTTAGAGTTGAATAATTGACTATAACATTAACTAAGAATTCTTTCAGATGTTCATAGGAGTTGTTGGGGAGATATTTTTCGAGGAATTATTAAATTCTTGATTTTGGACTTAGATAATGTTGATTGGTTTTGGAATCATTACGAATCCTAAATTTGAGAATATTATTGGAAATAAATTATAAATATGCATTCTCTTTTTGAGCAGCAGAATATAGGTGGTCTCAGTACAATTAAGGAAAAGATTGTTGATGAAATAATCATGGAATCATTTAGAAATATATTTCATACCCCAACTTGTTGGACTCATCCGTATTGTTTAGCTATTGTATAGGCAAAATTTTATTTAACAGTATTGGAGAATCAGAGAAGGGAACAGGATAAGGGCCATGAGTTTTGACCTGTAAAATAAAACTCACGCCAGGAGCAAAATCTAGATCATTCTGGAGAATGCGTAAAGAAAGTTCGAAAAATTAGTAATACCATAAATTTACTAGTCCAGCTTTCCCTTGGTATCTTGTAAAATACAACAATTCAAGTAATATTTTCAAGGGGTTTTGAAATAGAAAAAAGTGTTTATTGCATATCATCAAATGCATTTGTTCCATTCTCTATGGACGTATGGGATTCATTCAAGAGCTTTCTGTGACAATTACTACTTTTAGCAGCTCGTTAATGAATTATGTTTGGCGAGGCTTCTTTGCCAATGTTTATTATTTGAAACTAGTTTTATGTTTTCACCTTACATGCTATTGGTAGGGCATGCGATTGTAATTTTATATTGATAGTGTTTAATTGATGATTTTTTCTCCACTATTTAAGGTTTAGTTGTATTTAGTTTGAAATTTAATATACATAGGGATGATTTAGTTTGAGATGAATCTATGGGTAAGATAATTTAGGTTATTCATAGCCTTGAGGACATTTTTCTTTGTGTATATCCTAATGTATGTATAATCTACTACTGTGTAAATTTTAAAAAAAATAATATGTGTATTGCTTTATGAGATTATTTGTAGTAGTTTTTAGCAGAATTTGGACTATAAATTTTTGCGTTTGTATTATTGTATTTGCTGAAATTTTTAGAGAATTTTTTAACAATTTTTGTCTGCAAAATCTACAGGCTTTTGCTTCAGTTCTGTATAAAATTTTAGCAATTTTTTGATTTCTCAATCTGCAGATTGTTGCATCAGTTTTTTCTGCCGAATTTAACAGTTTTTTTATTTACAGAATCTTGAAATTATTTCAGGTTGATCAGAAGATTTTTTCTGGTTATGAAATATGGGCCATGAGAGTTTACATTTTGAATATCTGTTGTGCAAGACATGCTTGTATATAACAAGACTAAGTCATCTTGACAACCATAAGAATAAGTTGTATGATAACTCAATTGTATTCTATAATTGTATTTTTTAAGTCTGTAAAAATGCTAAATAGTTTAGACAAGAGGTTTTTCACTAAACAGCCTTCAAGCTAAAGAATAAACTGTGGAAGAAGATAAATCTTGATCATGTCTCAGAGAGAAGTATAGAAGCCTGGAGCTGAATAATATTGTTATATAAAAAAATATTCTAGGTCAGATATCAACAAGTCACAGATCAAAGAATGTAGAGAAGTATGTCGAGTTGTATGAAATGACTTTTTGAGATGTCCCAAGAAATATCGACAAGTCAATTTGCATATAGAGAACTGAAGATATCGACAAGTCAATCTGCATGTAGAATGAAGATATCGACAAGTCAAAAAGTCCATGTAGAGAAGTGGAGATATTGACAAGTCAATTCAACATGTAGAGAACGGAAGATATCGACAAGTCAACAAGTTCATGTAGAGAACTAGAGATATCGACAAGTCAAAAAGCTTATATAGAAAATTGGAGATATCGATAAATCATTTTACTTGTAATGAGCTGGGGACCTCAACAAGTCAAAAGGCTATTGTTAAGTGGCATTTATGTACACTTAGAATGCCTATAAAGGCTTGAATTGGTATTTTGTACTCAAGTTGTTTGTGTTTTTTATGCTTTTTTGTAGTGTTTTACATTTCAGGCATAAATAAGGGATCAAGGAGATTTATCATTGCTTTGGTGCAAAATTGGTGTTAGGAAGGTGTCCTGAGAGTTTGCTCTTGGAATGCCATCAAGAACCAGCAAATAAAAGAAAGCAAGTCAGTTTTTCCAGAATGTTAGTGCGCCCGCGCTGTGCTAGCGCGCGGCCGCGCTAGAGAAGCAGAAGGACGCACGCCCGCGCTAATGAAGTGCGCGGCTACGCTGGGTAGAAAGCAAGTACAAGAGTTATTTTCTGGACTTCTCTTCTTATTGGGATGTTATATAAAGTCAACTTAAAGATGTTTTTCATAACAGAGCTTAAGGGGAAGACATCAAGAATACAACCAAGGCGATCAGGATCTAGTTTCTTATTTTGATTCTTTGTTTTAAGTTCTAATCTGGGATGCTAGTTTTCTTCTTTTGTTGAACATATACTCTTGTTTAACTTACTTGATTATTATTCACTTTATTAAAGACTTAGTTTATTATACCATGCCTTCATCGGAACCCACGGTGATGATGAGTTCGGTTATGGGCTAATCATTATCGTGGGGTTCTAGCAGATTTACTATAGATTTTAATAGTTAATATGTTTTGATACCTTAGTGTATGGCAAATGTATGATATCCTATTATTGGTTGTGCTTATTCATCTTATGAGCGTCTCGAACTTATAAGATAGCGTGTTAATCTCTATTGAAGTGAAAGTGAATATAGGGGTTTAGAATATGCCTTACTAGCATAGGTTCATGTATTTGATATGCATAATTCGTAGGCAATTTTAACCATCTTACTTGCCCTATGTAATCACGATAGGTAACTTTTTCATTAAACCGTTATGTTGTCAAAATCTATAGACATATAGGGTCTCAAAATAATTGGTGTCTATTCAGCTTCTATCTCTTTTGTGGATGTCTGGTAGTAGGGTATTTGTATAATGAAAGTTGGTGCTTACTAGTTTCGTGTTGTCTGATTAGTGTCATCACCATTGCATGCTAAGGATAAGAACAAAAAGGCTATTGAATGAAGTAGTAATGAAGTTAGAATCCCATGTTTGTGTTATATAAGTAAATCACCCTTTTAATATCTTAGTTAATTGCATGTTAGTTAATAATCTTAGTTATAAATAATCTCTACTTGTTATCATCTTAGCATTGAATAATAACCATATCATCGTTGCATATATACATTAATTGAAATTAACCTAAACCAGTCTCAATGGGAACGAAATAGAATTAATTCTATATTACTTACGATTGCGTGTACTTACATGAATATTAGCGCGTATTTTCGTCCTAACAGTTATATAGAGAACTTGAGATATCATTTTACTGAATATTAAAATTATTTTATGTTCAATCATACTGAATATTTATTGTTGATTTATTGATTACAAATTTCAGTCAGAAATAGAGATTAACGGGCTAATGAAAGTAGATTGTGAATGACATGTGCTTCTGGACAAAGGCTAGTTTACTCTATCCCCTTATCCATGCTTGTTAAATTTTAAAATATTGAATTATTTTTTGTAAAATTCAGTTGATCATTTCATTTTATGTTTATTTATCTTGAGAATGTATTTTCCTTCTAAATCCTGATAAATACGAACGTGATATCCCCTTTGAACGTAGAATATTCATTTGGGTAATTTATCACTTTGAATAATCATGACTTTAAATCTAGGTGTGTTTATTTTTTCGAACCACCAAATTTTATTGTCATTAGTTAGATCCATCTTTCGGATTAACCTTCTGTATCATTTGATACCATTGACCTAATTGCGCATAGGTCAATTTCTAAAATCTTATTATTATTTAACGTTGGAGACATCTTTAAATATTTTATTTTATTATAATTTAGCAAGCAAGGGTTATTTATCGTTCAAGCAACCAAACCCTTATTTAATATCGATTATTCTAAATATTTTGAGAAGATCACTATTTTAAATCATAGTTCATTATCTTATTCGTAACGAAATGTATTCTTAAAAGTATAATTTGTTTATCGTTATAGCGAGTATTATCTTTCATTATTTCATTGATTTTGATGCTTGAATTTTATTATTCAAATTTGAAAATGTTCATTCAACGGTGAAAATCTTACTCAGAGAATAGGAGGTGCCCATGGTTTGAAATTGTTTATCCCCGGTGTGGATATTATAAATTTTATTTTTTGGCTCAAGTCAAGCCACGGGTTCAGGTGGGAACCATTATATATGCTAGCATCGAAATGTTTGATGATTCTATGATGAGCCATGATCAGGCGAGCGCCGTATTCACGCGGAGAATGGTACTCTTCCGTGCTAGTTGACCGCATCACAAAGGTACCTAGGATGGAAATGAACAGATTCACATCTTGTGATTATTTTGATCATGTGCCCTTGATGAGTTTGCTTCCTTTATTCGAAAAGTAACTCGAATTTGAAATTTTATCATGGAGTTGTTATATTTCATACTATTTATTGTCATATTTTTGTACTTTTATCCTTATTTTATGATATACAACTTTCACTATTTATTATTCTATTATTATTGGATATCTTGTTGAGCATGTAGATGCTCATTCTTGTTATTTCTTAAAATCATATATAGTAGAAGATGAAATGAAAGATTATGACGAGTAACAGAGGCAGAGGAAAGGGAAAAGTCACACAAGATTATCCTTAGTTGAACCGTTCGACAGAAGTCACACTTATGAGTTTGTATTAAGACATTTATGGATATGTAACAAGTGATAGTTAGACTCCATCTGGATCTTTATCATGAAATAGATTTTTAATAAAATACATGTTTAATTTTCAATAGTGTTAAATAAAACTAACTTAAATTTATTTTAATTGTATTTTTGAAATTAATAATAAAATAATATTTTGAATATTACTAATGAATATAGCTAACAACACTAAAAGAATTTTTTTGCCATTGAATAAAATTTTAGATAATGTTATTTTATCTAACAAGTTTACGTAATAGCCTTCGAGATTCTCTTATATAGGTTAATTACAAAATTTTTGATAACCCCTTAAAATTGATTACTGGTAGAGGAGTAGGTGATTTAAAATCTTGTTATCTCATGTCCACTTGAATATGTCAACACTATATTTTTTAATATTTTAAAAATACTTTATAACTATTGTAGTGTATTTGAAATTTTTACTTAATAATAAAGAATTATACCATACAGTACAACAAGAATTACATAAGCAAATATTTATGTAAATTTTAGTGTCAAGGATATGTTCTAGTAATATGCTAAATTGTAAAATGGTTCCGAAATTTTTTTGTATTATTTTAGATTTGTTTTTTATAGTGTTAAAAAATTTACATCTTTACATGAAATAAATAATTAAAATATTCGGTATCTCCCATTTTAAAAATTGTTATTTTTCTTAACATATATATAGAACAAATACAGTCATAAAATTTTATGTTTTAGCATTACATTAAAAATTGACATCACAGTCAAAATATATTCCTTACAAAAGTAAACCAAAAAATTATTATGTAATCAAAAAGTAAGGGAATTTTAAATGTATATGAATTAAGTTAAAAAAATAATTTTTACTTCAAAAATTATAATATTTTTGCTTATTTTAAAGTTGTGCACTCAAATTTATTTTAAGTAAGGTGTAAAATATTACTTTTATTTCCTAGAAAATCAATTGTGTTTATTATTTGATCAAAATAAAAAATCACAAGCACATATTCTGCCATTTAGATATGAAATTAACCTTATAAAAAATGTTATATTATTTATCAAATTTTTACATTTTTAAATTGAAAGTATCCCAATGTTATTAATGTAATAGCAAGATTATTTTTAATTGATGGGCGCTTATTTGTCCCTATAGGGAAAAGGTACATGAAAGAATTGAAGTTTTTAATTTATATGAGCAATTTGATTTTACCCATCTAATTCATTGCCAGTACAATAGAATACATATCATACTTCATTTGATTTGTGTTAGGGTTTTATCTTGTCCCGTCAATTATTTGTTAGGACTCTATATAAGACTAACATTGAGCCTCATCAGTGCATCACAAAAACCTTCCGCCTCCTCTCTGCATCATGCCTCTGCCTTTCTTCCCCTCTTTCTCAAAGCCTGACCTCAAATTCAATGCCTCTTCTTCTTTTTTTATGCAATTATGCATATATCTTCTCATACATGTTTATTAGAAAAGTCTTCTTAACCATTTTCGATATTCATTACTCTAATTTCAACTTTTTTCAATCCCCGGATTTGTAAAGGTTGAGTGGGTAATTTTATGTGTAAAATCTTGTTAACTCCTATTCACTCCAACAGTGTAAAAATTCACTTCTGTTACTTTGTTGGAAAAAAACTTTATGTGTAGGCATCTAGTTTTGTTATAGAAAATTAGAAGTTGAAATATATTTTTTAAAATATTTTTTACAATTTTTGTTTAAGAATAAAGATTTGTAAAATCACAACAAATATTACTCAAGAAAATTATAGTTTATATTTTAGTGCCACTATGGTGGATTAATTGATTGCTTTAATAAATATTTTTAATCTTCAATTTTGTTGTAAATAATTTTTTTAAATACTCATCATATTTCTTATATTTTCTTATGATTTGGCCGTAAACAATGAAGAAAATGCTGCAAAATTAACTTATGCAGCCTTTCATATCTTTCTTCCTGGAATGAGAAGAAATATTACAAGAAAGATTAGTGACAAGAGCTTTTAGAGCATTGTGGCAGTGTTTGTATTACATTTTGTTTTTACAATTACTTTGTATTTAGAATTAATAATTCCAAAAATATTTAAAAATTTAAAGAAATTATTTGTTTATCAATTATAGAACATGATTTATTTATTGGTAAATAAATATTCATTAATTTATGAATAAATAGCAATTTTCAACTATAACACTAATATTTTACATCATATGGTACCCACTTTACAAATTTCGAGGTAATATTGAAAAGGAAAATTAAGGTACTAAAATAAATCTATAGTTTTATTATTGTGATCATTGAAAGCTAACTAAAAATTTAACACTTTTATATTTAACAAAACATGTTTGGTTAATTTATAACATCTCGACCTTTCAAAATATTAATTCAAAATCAAACTAATAAATAGAAATTAAGATAATTCAAATTCTAAGGTATATGATGAATTTTCCAAACCCAAGATATTAAAAAGTCACTGTAGAAATAAAAGTATAGATATTGAGGCCGAGTTTCCACACTAGTACACTAGTTCAATAACAAAAGTCCAAAAAGAAATAAATAAAGATCCATCACCTTATATAGTGTTAGCCTAAACCCCTATAATTATAGGTATAAGTGTATGCTTGTAAAACTGAAAGAAAAGATGTTCCAAAGACTGACTTGTTATAGCTGAAAGATTAAAATATAAACTAAATAAGAAACATGCGTGCAAAGTGGTTGCTAAAAACCAGCACCTGCTTTCCTAAAACTACTCTATCTCTAATGTTTATTTCAACTTACTCTCCTACTTTCACATACCTACGTGATAGACCAAATCAACTCAAATAATTACTGCTAAGATAATAAATAATAAATAACAATATGTTTATATTAAAAAACCAACATTTCTCCCCTTTAATCTAAACTACTATCTGCAAGTCTCTTACTCCAAGTAACAGCCTCATCTGGCAGTAGGCAATGCTTTTGTCAAAACATCAGCTCGCTGAAGATCCGTACTGACGTGTTTAACAAGTATATCACCATTCTCAACACATTCACGTATAAAGTGATAACGGATGTCAATGTGTTTGCTTTGTCCGTGAAACACAAAATTTTTAGTCAGATCAATGGCGGACTTGTTGTCAAGATACAACACTACTGGCTCAACATATTTACCAGTAACCTGACTCACCATTTTCCGTAGCCAAATGGCCTGACATGCAGCTGCAGTTGCCGCCATGAACTCACCTTCGCAGGACGAAAGTGCTACACTTCTTTGTTTTTGTGATGCCCATGTTACCAGTCTGTCGTCCAAATAAAACACCATGCCCCCAGTGCTTCTTCGATCTTCAACATGTCCAGCGACGTCACTGTCGGAATATCCTGTCAACAACTCACTTATACTGCCTCTATTATAGACTAGACCATGGTTTAGCGTACCTCTAACATAGCGAAGAATCCGTTTTGCTGCTAGCAGATGCATCTCAGTGGGTTTTTCCATATACCTGCTCACAATCCCGACTGAATAGGCTATATACGGCCTTGTATGAACCAAATAGCATAGGCCTCCAATCATACTTTTAAAATGTGTAGTATAAACGCATCGTCCTCCTTCATCTTTGCTGATATACTCCTTAGGATCCATGGGAAGCTTAGTGGCATTGCAGTTCCACATCCCAACTTTTTCGAGAATTTTTTCGCATAGGCCGTTTATTTCAGCTGGATGTTATTAGCCCCTTGTTTAACCTCCAGACCCAAATAATACGTCAGCTTACCCAAGTTACTCATCTCGAACCTCCTGTTCATCTGGTCTATAAACTCTCTTATACTCGATGGTTTTATTTCTGTAACCAGTAAGTCGCCGACATATACTCCGATGATCATAAAATCTTCACCCTTTGCTTTCGTATACACTGCATGCTCATAGGGACATCTCACAAAACCCAGTTCCTCAAGATATTTACTCAGTTTTTCATACCACGCACGGGGAGCTTGTCGTAAACCATAGAGTGCCTTGATCAGCTTATACACGAGATGTTCTTGCCCCTTCTTAACAAACCCTTCAGGTTGCGTAACATACACCTCCTCTTAGATCTCTCCATTTAAAAATGTAGATTTGACATCTAAATGATGCACTTCCCAACTATGTTTGGCAGCCAGAGCTAGTAAAATCCTAACAGTTTCGAGGCGTGTAACTGGTGCGAAGTTTTCCTCAAAATCTCTCCCCTGCTTTTGGACGTAACCCTTTGCCACAATCCTAGCCTTGTACTTGACAATTTTCCCACTCGTATCTTTCTTCGTTTTGAATACCCATTTTAACCCAATAGCTTTTTGACCAGGAGGGAGCTCAGTCAGCTTTTAAGTATTATTTCTCTCCACTGGAGTAATTTCACATTCCATGGCCTCTCTCCAGTGGTGTTCAGATGTTGCTTTAGTAAAACTCCTGGGCTCATCTATACCAGTGAGCATTAGCTCCTCATCTTCCAACTCAATCTCTTGAGTTTCATCATAAATTTCATTCAAAGATCTGTAGTGTTTCGGTGCACTATCAGTGTCAACATCTGAGCTTGTCGAACCTGTCCCAAACGACGAAAGTGTACGAACAGACTCTGAGCTAGTCGTGCTTGATCTCTCAGACATTGGACTAACTGAATGGTCTTCTTCAATATTAGTGCTTCTATCAGATTCTGTGATCGAGCAAAAGATAGTGAAAGTTTCATGAGTTTCTCCGTCTGTCTCCTTGTTACTTTCCCATGGCCACGCTTTGCTTTCTTCAAACACCACGTCACGACTAACATGAATCACATTTCGTTCCGGATCATACAACCTATACACTTTCGACCCAGGTTCCTTACCGAGATTGATTACCAACTTACTTCGATCAGACAGCTATGTGGTATGAACAGATGGTAGTTTCATGTATACTAGACAACCAAAAATTCTAATGTGCCCAATGTTTGGTTTAATACCTGACCATGCCTCGTGAGGTGTCATCCCCGAAACAGATCGAGTTGGCAAATGATTTAGTACATAAATCGAATGTCGTATGGCCTCTCCCCAGAATGTTAGTGGTAACTTCTTCTCCTTTAGAAAACTCCGAGCCATTTCTATGACTGTCCGGTTTCATCTCTCAACCACACCGTTCTGCTGAGGCGAGTACGGTGCAGTGAATTGTCTGGTGATGCCTACTTCTTCACAATAGGAGGTGAATTGTTTTGAAATGAATTCACCACCTCTATCAGTTCTAAACGTTTGCACCTTTCGTTCCTCTCCATTTTCTACCTGTGCTCTAAATCTTTTAAAGGCTTTGAACGCTTCGTCTTTGTTTTTTAATAGATACCCCCACATCACCCGACTGTAGTCATCCACTAACAGAAATAAATACTTATTTCCTCGTGAAGTAGGAGGCGAGATTGGGCCACATAGATCACCATGAACAAGTTCTAGTACCTTCTTAGCGTTATAGGTTGCTTGGCCTGGGAAAGATCTTCTGGTTTGTTTCGACATCAAACACCCAGTGCACACTTCATTCTGTATTTTAATCTCAGGCAAGCCATGCACCATTTTGGTAGTACACATCATATTCATGCCATTGAAATTGACATGTCCAAGTCGAGCATGCCAAAGCCAAGCCATTTCATCACTCCGTGACAGCAGACATTCTGAACTACTACTCTCGATTATAATCTTAGATAAGCGATTTATAGACTTTTTTACCTTCATAATCAGTCTTCCTCCTTTATCATAGATCCCCAAATGAACCCCACTCAAAATAACCCTGTTTCCTTCCTCAGCTAATTGCCCTAAACTGATGATATTGTTGCATAATATAGGAATGTAATAAACATCCTGCAACAATCTTTCTTCTCCATTTTTACACTTTAAGAGGATTGTCCCCTTTCCTTTTATTGATACAGTAGAACCATCTCCAAACCTCACCTTGCCTTTCACATTCTCATCTATTTCTCAGAATTTTGACAATTGTCCCGTCATATGATTGCTAGCTTCATTGTCTAAATACCACAAATTCGAGGCTGGTTGAATTGTCTTAACGTTGTGGTTTAGCTTGGGAACTACTTGCTCCTCATTGATCAGCATTACTTTCTCACCTTCTTCATTATTTTCTACCATCAGAAGTGCGGGCTCATCATCTTGCATCTGGGTCATGTTTACCTCTTCCTTTTGTTCCTTATTCTCCCATTCACATCGTGATTTTTTACAATCTGTAGTATAATGGCCATATCCCTGGAAATTGAAGCATCTGACTTTAGTTTTGTCACGTCCTCCGCGTCCAAAATCTCTTCGAAACTTCGACCCAGATGACCCATCTCCTTTACCTGAACGTTTCAGCCATTCTTCCCGTGTCAAAAGCAGCTTTGCATCATCTCTTTCCCTCTTCGACCACTCTTCCTCAGTCAATAACAGTTGACCACCACTCAGTTCCACCTGACCTCGTAAGCGTTCTTCATGAGCTTTTAAGGATCCAACCGTTTCTTCAACGGTCATAGTCTCTAAATCTCCGAATTGTTCAATTGTCGAAGCTATCTGCAGAAATTTTGTAAGAACTACTCGTAACAATTTCTTCACAATATATGCCTCTTTGACCTCCTCACCAAGAGCTCTAATGGTTGTCACCAAACCATTTAATTTCATACAGAAGTCATCGAGAGACTCTGTATCTTTCATGCTCAATGTCCCGAACTCTGCCTTAAGAGTTTGAATTCTCACTGTTTTTACACGATCAGTGCCCAAACACATGGTTTTGACGGCATCCCAAGCCTCCCTAGATAGATAGCAGCAAGAGCGATTTTGTCTGTCCGATCTTCTACAGGCAACTTTGGGTCGTCACTCTCAATAGCAATCCACACCCTGTGTGCTTGCATATACACCTTCATCTTAAGCGCCCATGCTGTATAGTTACCTCTGTTCAACATGGGATATGCCAACCCGATCGTTTCATCTTTTGCTTTGATGTTTTCCATCAACTGGACTTAGGCATATACTTTGGCATTCATCGGAATCACCGAGCTCTGATACCAGAATGTTAGCCTAAACCCAGTGCCTGTATAATAGAACTGAAAGAAGAAACTGAAAGAAAAGATGTTCCTGAACGACTGATTTGTTATTAGCTGAAAGATTACAATATAAACTAAAGAAGAAACATGCGTTCAAAGTGGTTGCTAAAAACCAGCACCTGCATTCCTGAAACTACTCTATCTCTAATGTTTATTTCAACTTAGTCTCCTACTTTCACGTACCTACGTGATAGACCAAATCAACTCAAATAATTACTGCTAAGATAATAAATAATAAATAACAATATGTTTAGATTAAAAAACCAACATATACTGACCGGATTCTATAAACTGATATACTACTAAAACTGGGAGTTTCTAAAAGTCTTTTCTATTTTTAATATTATAATGTCAATTATCTAAAAAAATAAAATATTTTTGATACAACAACATGATCCAATAAAATGAACAAATTGTTATTCCTAGTGGACTAACAATGAGATTTACAGAAGGGTGGTTGAATGTAAATCTCAAAACTTTTTCAAGTTTTGAGCAGTTTATGAAAGTTGTGTGTTCAAGAAGAACAAGTGTGTGAATTGCTTTAAGCTAATACAGACAGATATATATTCAAGCACAAATGTAAAGAACACAACAGACCTTAAAAACTTTTCTGGTGGATTTGTTGTTCCACCAGAGATGGTATTTTAGAAAATCTGTGATTAAACAATGTTGATCACAGCTGCATCCTAGTACAAACTAGATGAATTTTCTCTCAATATTTTTCTAAACAGCTCTAGAAAATCTCTTTTCTAATTACTAGCTTCTACTTGGTTTATATATTACCAAGTGTACAAGTGAAGAACAATATAAAATACAGTAATAAAATATGATCTTCACTTGCTTCTTTTCCTGTTCACTCCAGTACTTTGTTGACTATTGCATCTTTGTACTAAAGAAGAACGGCTGCTTTTTCTGTTGTTCCTGAAATTCTGCTACCACATCTCAGTTGTCTCTATCAACCCATGTGCCTCTGTTTGTAGGTACAACTACCCCTTATCAACGGCTAATCATCAGAACATCAGTTGACGCTTTCATCCGTTGATGCACTCATCCGTTGAAGGATGTTATCCATTGAAGCTTTCATCCGTTGATGCACTCATCCGTTGAAGGATGTTATCCGTTGATGACTTTATCCTTTGAAGCTTTAGAGACATCCGTTGAAGCTTAGCTTCTCATCCGTTGAAGGTCTTTAAGTCATCCGTTGATACCACTTCACTTATACAAAATTACAAGGCATGAAGTATTTACAATTGGCCTTCCTATCTGCATATCATCTAGTAGTCAACATGACTCATAGTTTCTCTCAACTTCCAAGAATTACATTTTAAATACAGAGACTGAAATATGCTACAACACTAGACTTATTTCTAAGTAAAGCTACACCATCAACGGATAGCCAAAGTGGTCTTATCCGTTGAGGCTACAGACACTAAATTTCTACTTAAGTATTTTGTTAAACATATCGTCAAACTAATGCACATACATTTCTAACAATCTCCCCCTATTTATGTCTATAAGACTTGTAGGCATAAATTCAGGGTTAACTTGATGATAACAAAACACTTAACAGATATATGAATTGAAACTAAGTAGAAATTTAAAAATGCTGCAAAAGTGTATGTACTAGGAGATAATTGAAGATTTATAGTGTTTCCAAGGACACTCCTTTAGTCTGAGCAAATCATCTTTTTCTTCTTTGTTCCCTGGTTTTCTTTCCTAGCCTTTTGTCATTTTCCTCAATTTGGAGTTGGAGTTGTCTGAAGAATTTAGCTTCATCTTCAACACTGACATCCAACTTAGATTGCATTTCTTTGAGAGTTTCATTGCTGGCAATCTTGAGTTGGTCTTCAAGTCTGAAAAATCTTCTGACTCCTTTATCATCTCTAAATTCCATCAACCAATGAGGTGATTTGTGAATTTTCATTTCCCTTTCTTGAATGAGTAAAGTCCTTGGTAAAGCATTGGGCTCCCTCCAAGTTTTCCTTATATTGGCTATCTTGTTGAGAATTTCAGTCTTGGCAGTTTTGGTAAAGCCAGAATCCTTTTGTATAGCTGAATAGACTCTAATCAAGGTAGAGTAGCCTTCATCCAGAATCCTGTGGAGAGGCCATGTTCTTTCCCCAGCTCCTTTATATCTGAACACTAATCTCTCTGGTAGCTGTCTGTAGGCAGCTATTCCCCTTACATCCTCCAGCTCATCCAGATAGAGTTCAATGTCTGAAATTTCTTTTATGTCACAGATGTGAACATAATCATCTTTAGAAATGGGTGACTTAGGCTTAGGTTTTTGTTTTTGAGTGAATTTCTTAGAGGTTATGGGAGGTGTAGATTTTGGTTTTCTTTTCTGTTTCTTTGGTAGTGGAAGAGTGGTTAGAAAGGTAGGCAATTTGATAGTGTCCCAATCAATAGGTTCCTCTTTTGGAATGATTGGTTCACCATGGATGTTTATTGTGGGATCAGCAACAAGGGGTTCAGGTATGGAAGGTAGTGGTTTAGATATAGATTTGGTTACTTCAGTGTTATCTCCACTCCTTCTATATGCCTTGGCCTTTCTTCTGTTTCCCTTCTGCCATTCCTCTCTTTCTTCCACACTCTCACCAAATATACTCCCTAAAACCTCATCTAGGTTTGTAGTCTTGTCTTCACCCCTGACTTCAATCCCTTTTTCTTTTTCAACTAGACTTGACTTTAGCTGTTGTTCAAGCTTTGCTTGTGCTCTTTTGTCAGCCTTTAATTGCTTGTCTTCTTCCTTCTTGGCTATTGAGAATTTGGGATGTCCTTGCATCACACATATGCTCTTTCCCTCTCTAATGATAATAGCTCTATTTCTCCTTACAGCCTCATCCATGGTCTTTTTGAGATAAGCAATACTCCTGCCTAAAATCTTGTTCTCATCAGCTTTTGGAGGAGGAAAGTCCGCTTCTTTTAAAGGATTCTTTGTTGAGTCCTTATTGGATCTTTCATTGGGCTTGAGAATTATAGCTTGTAGTTCTTTGGAAGAAGCTTCTCCATCCTTATGACTCCCTACTGGCATGAGCTCCATGTTGATTGGTTCAATTTTTGTGCTGTATCTCACAGATGTTGATTTGTCTTGTGTAGAACCAAACAACAGTTGCAACCTTTCATCAATTCTCCTCCTTTGTTCTTTCACTTGAATTTCAGCTACTGCTAGCTGAATCAAATCAATTCCATCAGGCTTGCCCTTGATTTGAATGATTGGAGAAGTAGTGATGGCAGGAACTAGCACTTTAGATATGTTGACTTTTGTAGATGGCTCTCCTTCCCCTTCCCTTTTACTCTCCCCCTTTTTGTTATCATCAAGGAGAGGGGTCAAGCCTTGTGCTTTTGCCAGCTGCATTAGGAGACTGGTTTGAGATTGTTGATTGTGAAGAATGGTGGCCACAGAATCTTCAATAACTTGAACTCTGTCTTCTAACTTGGCCAACCGTTTTTCAGTAACAGATTCTTTCTTCAATCTCAAAACCAAGTCCTGCAATGTACCATAGGGCATGACTGAATCCAATTTGTCTGAAGTATAGGTTTTCAAGTCAGCAATATCCTTCCTGAGATCATCCATACTCAGATTCTGCTTCACTTGCTGCAGCTTCATGAGATGCAGTGAGTCCAGGTGAGCTTGAAGGATAGCCTTTATACTTGCATGTGAAGTATTCTGAATGGCCTGTTGAATAGTGTTGATTTGTTTGACTAAAGAGACATTGAATTCCCCTGATCTATACTCCTTAGTCAAGGCCCATTCAGGTAGATTTGGAATTGAACTAGGGCCTTCATCTCCCCCTAAGTCCATTCTTCCATCAAAAGAAATAGAGTCATCATCATCAGAATTTGCTCCAAATTCCTAAGATGGCTCAGCAGCTGTAGAAGGCATTTTGTGAATGGCAGCTTTATCCCTTTGAAGAGATTGTGTTGTGTGCACTAGATGTAGTGACCTTTCTGCCTCCTCATTGCCCTGAGCAGCCAACAGTTGATAGGCTGTCACAGGATGAGTAAAAGTGTCAGCATCCAAGGAAATGTTATCAATTACAGCTTTGTAATGTTGCTGAAATTGTCTTTCCTTTTCAGCATCATCCACAATCATTGACTCATTAGCAATGGCTGGTTCCACCCTTGTATCTACTGTACCTGCTTTTCTCTCTTTTTCTCTATGTTCTTGCATCAGGGGCTCCCCCTGGCTCACACAACTCACTCCCTCACCTTCACCTACTAAGGTGGTACTCCACTCACTTACTTTTGCCATGCTGGAAGAAATAGCATGCATTTTTGAGCTCTCAATCTCTCCTTTTGCCTGGGAGCAACCCAACCTCTCACTCAAATTGTCACTCCCTTCCCTCAATCCTAAGAGTGATTGCACAGTATTCATGTCTTCTACACTTGGGATTAATTCAGTTATTTGTGTAGAGACTGTCAACGGATGTGGAATATCCGTTGAAGGTGAAACTGATGTTATCAACGGATAACTGCTGTTAAGCTTATCCGTTGAAGAACAACCACTTGTCAACGGATGAGTGATATCCGTTGAAGAAGGAAAAGAAGTTGAAATTGAAAGTGATATAACTGTTGAATCTGTGTAGATTGATTTGAGATGTGGTGACACAGATCCTTGAATTATATCTGAAAGAATTTGCGGGTGATCCAACAAATCATCTAAGAGATGATGATCACCTGTATTTGAGTGGGGCTTCTCCCTGAGTTGTAAAGAGGGAGAATCAGGAATTGATGGGAATAACATATCCACATCCAGAGATGGTGATGAAGTGTTTGGTGATTGATGTGTGATTATTGTGAGAGAATGGGGCTGTGACTCCACATTTATTGGAGTCACATCAAACTGAGTTTGAGAAGGCATAGATACAGATGGATGTATCTGTGCAGTGTGTGCACCCTGTGTAGAAGATTGGGTTCTAGCCTTCTTTCTTCTAATAAAGGCTTTTGTTGGTGAGTGTTTGGCTTTAGTGTCCCTCCCTCGTTTGTTCTGTGTTCCTGGTTTGGAACTATTTTCAATAGTAACATCCTTTTGGGAGGATGCTACTAGGGATGTGCTAGATACCTTTTCAACCACCACAGCTTTTTGAGAAACTATGGCTTGGCTAGCTTGGGAAGCACTCAACTTTCCTTCCTTATCCTGGGGGTTTCTTTGATGTTCACCCCTCCCCTCACCACTCACACCCTGTTCACTCACCTCAGGGTTAATAGTTGGTGTTACAACTGTTGTCTTTTGAGAAACAACAGAGGTGGATTTCTTTGTCTTTGATTTTGAAAGTTTAGTTTTGGTGACCTTGGTAGAAATCTGTTGGGGCATCACAGATTTCATGACCACACTAGAAGATAAAGAAATAGAGGGGTTGGCAGAAGTAGGAGTTGTAGAAGCAATTACCTCACCTACCTGAGGTGCATTCATGATTGGTAAATATACCAATGGCACACTGCTGTTAAGATCCATTCTCATCAAGTCTGCAAGAATTCTTTTCTCTTGTGCCCAGCACTTGAGTTTATTATTCTCATTGATTATGACTAAACCTTCAGCAACATGGTTAGCCAATAACATAAAGAATCTAGCATAATAGATGTTATTAGGTCTATTAGCTTTGTTACCTAATCTAGTACCTAATTCTAGCATCACATAGTTGCTAAAGTTAAAATACCTATCAGAAACAAGCATATAGAGCATATTAACCAGAGATGAAGTTATGGCATCAAAATTACTAATTTTCCCAGAGAAAACCTTTATAAAGGCATCCCCAAGGAAACTCCATTCTTTCCTAAGGCCTTTTCTTCTAATACTCCCTAAATTAGCAGAGTTAAGAGAATAACCTATGGAATCTAACATGCTAGATACATCACTATCAGTGTGTGGTGTCATGGCATTGTTCTCAGGAAATTTAAAACATGCTTGTAAATCATCACAGTTAATACAGTGAGTTTTACCTTTGAGAGTGAAGGAGATAGTCATATCCATGGAGTTGAACTCAGCAGTTGTCCAAATCTCCTCAACTACTTCACAGAAAATTGTTGGGGCTTCCAGCATTGCATAGCTAAGTTTACAGTTTTTGATGAAGTCCATCATTTTGTGATAGTCTGAGTGGGCTTCATTCTTTTCTACCAAAGCTATGAAATTGTTCTTTTCATAGATGAACCCAGATTGAGACATAATCTTCACGACTGGTGCCATTGTTGTGAGTAGAAATTGCAGAGAATAACTTGAAGTTTTTGCAGAGAGAAAATGGTAAATGCTTGAAATTTCAAGAAAGCGTAAAGTAAAAATGAACAATCAGAAGGACTTATATGCTTTCTCAAATTAATAAACAAAAATATAAAATAAAGATTTATCAATAAATATGCGTTAGTGAATTTCAGCCGTTTAAGAATAAACTGTAAGTATTCTAAAAACTACCTTTAAAACCAATACATACAGATGTATGTATGAGTATCAACGGTTAAGAGAATAGAATCAACGGCTGTTAAACACCTGAATCGATTGATGTGACATTTCAACGGATAAGGCAAATTGTCATCCGTTGAAAGGTACTTCAGTTTTATCCGTTGACGGATAAAAATTCCAGAAATGTATTTGTCTTTCAACGGATAATGACTATCCGTTGATAGAGCAATTTTGACTTTCAACGGATAGGGAACATCCGTTGATGGAATAAACTATGTTAAAAGTCAAATTTGTTCTTAGCAACTAATATATTTCAGGCTTCAATTCAAATTGCAATAAAGACATGAATTTTAAGAGTAATTAAGCATACCTAGCTCACTTACCAATCTTGTGAATGTTGATTCATCAAGTGGCTTGGTAAATATGTCAGCAATTTGTTGTTCACTTGAAACAAAATGTAGTTCCACTGTACCATTCATGACATGCTCCCTAATGAAGTGGTACTTGATATCAATGTGCTTGGTCCTTGAGTGCTGCACAGGATTCTCTGTTATGGCTATGGCACTTGTGTTGTCACAAAAGATAGGAATTCTATCAACATGAAGTCCATAGTCAAGGAGTTGGTTCCTCATCCATAACACTTGAGAACAGCAACTTCCAGCAGCAATGTATTCAGCCTCAGCTGTAGAAGTAGAGACTGAATTTTGCTTTTTGCTAAACCATGATACAAGCTTGTTTCCCAGGAATTGGCAGGAGCCTGTTGTACTTTTCCTATCTATTTTGCAACCTGCATAGTCTGCATCTGAATAACCAATTAGATCAAAGCCAGATTCTCTAGGATACCAAATACCTAAATTTGGTGTACCCTTGAGATATCTGAAAATCCTTTTGATAGCAATTAAGTGAGACTCCCTAGGATCAGCTTGGAATCTAGCACATAGACATGTAGCAAACATTATATCTGGTCTGCTAGCAGTTAAATATAAAAGTGAACCAACCATGCCTCTATAACTTGTAATATCCACAGACCTTTCAGTCTTATTTAATTCAAGTTTGGTGGCAGTGGCCATGGGAGTTTTTGCAGATGAACATTCCATTAAGTCAAACTTCTTTAAAAGATCATAAATATATTTAGTTTGACTAATGAAAATTCCATCACTAACTTGTTTAACTTGTAAACCAAGAAAATAGGTTAGTTCTCCCATTAGGCTCATTTCATAATTACTTTGCATTAGCTTAGCAAACTTTTTGCAAAGTTTATCATCTATAGAGCCAAATATTATGTCATCTACATAAATTTGAACAAGTATACTAGAGCCATTAACATCCCTAAAGAAGAGAGTTTTATCAACAGTACCTCTAGTGAAGTGATTCTCCAAAAGAAATTTTGATAAGGTTTCATACCAGGCTCTAGGTGCTTGCTTCAGTCCATAGAGTGCTTTCAACAGATAATACACATAGTCTGGAAAATTTGGATCTTCAAATCCTGGAGGTTGACTTACATAGACTTCTTCCTCTAATTTCCCATTTAGAAATGCACTCTTGACATCCATTTGATAGACTTTGAAATTGGCATGGGCTGCATGGGCTAGAAATATTCTGATGGCTTCAAGTCTTGCAACAGGAGCATATGTTTCATCAAAATCTATTCCCTCTTGCTGAGAATAGCCTTTAGCAACCAGTCTGGCTTTATTCCTTATGATAATGCCATTTTCATCCATCTTGTTTCTGAATACCCACTTTGTGTCAATAGGACTCTTGTTCTTTGGTTTGGGTACCAGCTTCCATACTTGGTTTCTCTCAAATTGGTTCAGCTCTTCCTGCATAGCTAATATCCAATCTGGATCCAATAGAGCTTCTTCCACTTTCTTAGGTTCCTCCTGAGACAGAAAACTACTATACAGACATTCATCTTGAGTGGCTTTTCTTGTTTGCACTTTAGATGATGCATCACCAATGATCAGTTCAAAGGGATGATTCTTGGTCCATTTCCTTTGTGGTGGAAGATGTGCTCTAGATGAGGTGGCCTCAGTATTGTCATGATGTGAGACAGAGTGTTGACTGGTTGAAACTCCCCCTGAGTTGTTGGTCCTTTACAGGGAACTTGGAGTTCTATCAACTGATGATGTAAATCGATTATCCGTTGATGAACTATGATCAACGGTTGCTTCATTTTGTACTTCAACGGATGATGCACTATGTCTGTCAACGGATACTGCATTATCCAAGGGCATGTTTTGAATCCCTTTTGAAGTGTCATCTCCATCAGTCTCCTCTTCACTCTCATCACAATATATCTCAATGTTGTCAAATTTGAGTTTATCATTATGTCCCTCATCTGTTAGTCCATCAATCTTTTTATCATCAAACACAACATGCACAGATTCCATAACAATGTTGGTTCTTAGATTGTAGACCCTATAAGATTTTCCAGCTGAGTAACCAAAAAATATCCCTTCATCAGCCTTTGCATCAAACTTCCCTTTATGGTCAGATTGATTCCTCAGTATAAAGCATTTACATCCAAAGACATGAAGAAAGTTTAGAGTTGGTTTTCTTCTCTTGAACAACTGATAAGGAGTCATGCTTTTAGCTTGATTGATCAAAGAAATATTCTGAGTGAAGCAGGCGCAATTAACAGCTTCAGCCCAGAAATATGTTGGTAACTTTGATTCTTCAAGCATTGTTCTGGCAGCTTCAATTAAAGATCTGTTCTTTCTTTCAACAACCTCATTTTGCTGAGGTGTTCTTGGAGCTGAGAACTCATGCATGATTCCATTTTCTTCACAGAACAGCCTTAATGTCGAATTCTTGAACTCAGTTCCATTGTCACTCCTGATATTTCTAACCTTCAAGTCAGGATGATTGTTGACTTGCCTGATGTGATTGATAATGATTTCACTTGCTTCATCCTTTGATCCAAGAAAATAGACTCATGAGAACTTTGAGAAATCATCTACAATCACTAAGCAATATCTTTTTCTTGCAATAGACAATACATTGACTGGTCCAAACAAATCCATATGTAGCAGCTGTAATGGTTCATCAATTGTTGTTTCAAGCTTCTTTTTGAATGATGCTTTCCTTTGTTTGCCTTTCTGACAAGCATCACACAAACCATCCCTTGAGAATTCAACTAGAGGGATTCCTCTAACTAAGTCCTTTTTGACTAGATCATTCATTGTCTTGAAATTCAAGTGAGATAGCTTCTTGTGCCATAGCCAACTTTCAACTGTGCTTGCTTTGCTGAAGAGACAAGTAATGGATTCTGCATCTGTAGAGTTGAAGTCAGCTATGTACACATTTCCTTTTCTAACTCCAGTTAGAACCACTTTGTTGTCTTTCTTACTAGTGACAACACAGGCTTCAGAATTGAAGGAAACTGTATTCCCTCTATCACATAGTTGACTGATGCTCAGTAAATTGTGCTTGAGACCATCAACTAATGCAACTTCATTAATGATGACATTCCTTGTTGAAATCAAGCCATATCCCATAGTAAACCCTTTGCTGTCATCTCCAAAGGTTATGCTAGGGCCAGCTCTCTCCTTGAACTCTGTGAGCAGGGAGAAATCTCCTGTCATGTGTCTTGAACAACCACTGTCCAAGTACCATAGATTTCTTCCATTTCCCTGCACACCATAAAATCAATCAATTTGATTTTGGTACCCAAGTTTCCTTGGGTCCATTCTTGTTAGCCTTTTTCCTAGACTTCATTCCTCCTGCATCTTTAGACTTAGGTAAGTTTGAGTCAACCTTGATCTTAGATGTAGTTGGTTGATGTGTAGGGTTAGTCACAGAATCATTTAGCACATTTGTAAAATTATTAGGCATTGATTGTGCAAACATGTTATTCCACATGGGCATATTGTATGGCATTTGAGGCATACTAAATGCAGCAAGATAAGGATTGTTAAAATATGGCATGTTTACAAAATGTGCATAAGGATTTTGTTGAGACATAACAGGCATAGCATGCAGAGGTGATGCAGACATATTAGGCATAGAAGAGGGTACAGTTATGGGAGTCTTCTTAATGGATTTACAATTAGCAGATAGATGATTAACACTACTACAATACACACAACTTTTTCTAGGAGCATACCTATCAGGTGTGTAATTGTTGTGTTTATTAACTCCTACCTTCCCATTTCTGTTGGATTTTCTTTTAGATTCCTTTTTATCCTCAACCATCTTGAGCCTATTATTTAACTGTTCTAAGGTCATGTGCCCTACATTCACCTTACTGACATCTTTGGATGTGCTTGCTTCTTCTTTGACAAAGTTCTTTGAAGTTGAACCAAACTTTTTGTTGAGTTTCTTTAGATTCTCTCTTTTAGAAACATCTGCCTGTTTTGATTGAGGAACCTTCAACGGATGCTCCTTTTCTTCCTTCAACGGATAACTTTCATCATCCGTTGATTCCACATCCGTTGACAGCCCATCAATTAATTCCAGTTTCTTTTTATTTTTATCCCAGGCAGTTTCACAGAATGATTCAATTCCTTGGACCTTAGCAATTTGAGCACTTACATCCCTAGATGTCTTCCAGGCTTTAATCACCTCTTGCTCTTTCTCTAATTGATTGGAAAGTATTTCTACTTTCTTAACAAATTCAGCTAGTTCATTTTCAACAGATATACAATGCAACTTTGTTTTCTCTAGGTCAATCATCTTATCTTCTAACAAAGCATTTCTATTACTTAAAAACAGATTGTTCTCTCTAATCCTACTATTTTCTTTAGCAAGAGATTTAAGAGACACACGCAAATGATACAATTCAGTAGACATGTCATTAAAAGCATCATTGCACTCTTCTTTAGTAAGCTGTGTTAAGTCAGTAGTGATTACCTGATTGCTTGATGAACTAACTTCATTTTCTTCAGAATCAGCCATGAGAGCAAGGTTGACATACTCCACATCTTCATCCTCTTCATCTCCATTAGCTGCCCAGTCCCTTTCTTGAGTAATGAAAGCCCTCTCCTTTTGCTTGAGTAGATCAAATATTTCTTTTTGTAATCTACTTGCTCAAATTTCTTCTTTTCAGAAGTTGGCTTTCTGCACTCACCTGCAAAGTGTCCACTTATACCACAATTGAAACACTTGAACTTGGATTTGTCCACAGTGTTTTTGTGAGGTTTAGTGGCTCTAGTGTTTTTCTTGAATTTCATCTTTGCAAATCTTCTGGACAGAAATGCAAGATGCTCATCAATACCATCTGAGTCATCTTGGCTGGAGTTGTCTTCATTTTCAGCAACTTGATCTTTCCATTTGCTTGATTCCTGATTTCTTATTCCAACTTTGGAGTTTGATGTAGATCTCGCAGTTTCTTATCTGCATTTCCTCTCATCTTCAGCTACCAATGCAACTGAACTTCCTTTCTTTCTCCCCTTCTCCAATACCTCATCCTGTTCCAGCTCTAGTTCATAAGTCTTCAAGATTCCATACAATCTTTCAAGAGTGAAGTCCTTATAATCTTGAGAGTTTCTTAAGGAGACAGTCATGGGTTTCCATTCCTTTGGCAAGGATCTTAAAAATTTAAGATTTGAATCCTTCACCTGGTACACTCTTCCATACAGCTTCAGTCCATTCAACAGCTTTTGGAACCTATTGAATGTTTCATTTAAAGATTCATTTTCTTCAAAATGAAAGTATTCATACTGTTGAATGAGAAGCTGCATTTTGTTTTCTTTCACTTGTTCTGTACCTTCACACAGTAGTTGAACTGTGTCCCAAACCTCTTTGGCAGTTGTGCAATTGATCACATTATCAAACATATCCATGTTAAGACCATTAAACAAAATGTTCATAGCCTTCTTATCCTTGTGGACTTCTTCTGTGTCTTCCATTGTCCATTCTGCTCTAGGTTTTGGAATGGATTAACCAACAGCAACTGTGGCTATAGCAACTGTTGCTACTTTGTGGGGAATGTGAGGACCATTCTCAATGCAGTTTACATAACCTTCATCTTGGGAGAGTAGATGAAGGTGCATTTTCACCTTCCAATGGTGATAACTGTCTTTGTCAAGAACTGGGATCTTTACTCCAATATCCTTCTTACTCATCTTTGTTAGATTCCAAGATCTTTAAACTCTTTGTATGTCAAGAGCCTGCTCTGATACCAATTGTTATTCCTAGTGGACTAACAATGAGATTTACAGAAGGGGGGTTGAATGTAAATCTCAAAACTTTTTCAAGTTTTGAGCAGTTTATGAAAGTTGTGTGTTCAAGAAGAACAAGTGTGTGAATTGCTTTAAGCTAATACAGACAGATATATATTCAAGCACAAATGTAAAGAACACAACAGACCTTAAAAACTTTTCTGGTGGATTTGTTGTTCCACCAGAGATGGTATTTTAGAAAATCTGTGATTAAACAATGTTGATCACAGCTGCATCCTAGTACAAACTAGATGAATTTTCTCTCAATATTTTTCTAAACAGCTCTAGAAAATCTCTTTTCTAATTACTAGCTTCTACTTGGTTTATATATTACCAAGTGTACAAGTGAAGAACAATATAAAATACAGTAATAAAATATGATCTTCACTTGCTTCTTTTCCTGTTCACTCTAGTACTTTGTTGACTATTGCATCTTTGTACTAAAGAAGAACGGCTGCTTTTTCTGTTGTTCCTGAAATTCGGCTACCACATCTCAGTTGTCTCTATCAACCCATGTGCCTCTGTTTGTAGGTACAACTACCCCTAATCAACGGCTAATCATCAGAACATCAGTTGAAGCTTTCATCCGTTGATGCACTCATCCGTTGAAGGATGTTATCCGTTGAAGCTTTCATCCGTTGATGCACTCATCCGTTGAAGGATGTTATCCGTTGATGACTTTATCCTTTGAAGCTTTAGAGACATCCGTTGAAGCTTAGCTTCTCATCCGTTGAAGGTCTTTAAGTCATCCGTTGATACCACTTCACTTATACAAAATTACAAGGCATGAAGTATTTACAATTGGCCTTCCTATCTGCATATCATCTAGTAGTCAACATGACTCATAGTTTCTCTCAACTTCCAAGAATTACATTTTAAATACAGAGACTGAAATATGCTACAACACTAGACTTATTTCTAAGTAAAGCTACACCATCAACGGATAGCCAAAGTGGTCTTATCCGTTGAGGCTACAGACACTAAATTTCTACTTAAGTATTTTGTTAAACATATCATCAAACTAATGCACATACATTCCTAACACAAATTTTCAAGAAAAGTGAGTAACAAAAATCAGTTATTTTGATTTCGGTGTTGTACCGAGAAAATAAAAATATAATACTCCCTTCGTCCCTTTTTAGTTGTCACATTTTAGTTGTCACATTTAACTTTGACCTGGTCAAATTGACTAAAGTTTGACCGAAGTTTATTAATATTTTATAATTGAACAAAATAAAAAAATTACATCACCGAAAAGCAGATTTAATCTATGTTAACGTATATTTTTCTGTTTTTTAAGTAATATAAGAGTAATGTTTAATCTACCATAAAAAATTGGTCAATTTGACTTTTATAAAGGAAAATGTGACAACTAAAAAGGGACAAACTGACTAACATCTTAAATATTAGCTTAGGCAATTAAACACTAACAACATTAAATCTTATCCATACACCCCCATACCGTCACTATTATAGTAAATAAGCATTAAATATAATAAGTAAATAATGTTTGTCGTTATAGAAGATTCGCGTAAGAGCAAGTTCTAGTGTTCAGACAAACTTAAGTGCACTAGAAGATTAGCTTTGAAAGAAAAATATATATTTAACGTTCTGTATAATTAATAAATTTATTGAGCAATTTATAACTGATGTAAGTTTATGATTTTTCTTTATTTATTTAGAACATATGTGAATCCAAATTTCTGGTTATTCTTCATTTAATTTAGGATGCAAATAAATGTAAATTGTACGTGCATTTTTCTCGCATTTTCATTCAGCCGTCTTTCCTATGGTCAAATATCCTTTTTTTGAGATTTTTAGTTGCTGATATCATGAAAAGATAATAGAAAATCAATCGTATTATGAATTCGCAAAGCAAAAGATATCTTAATTTCTTAGAGTTGAGTAAATTGATTATAAATGTTAAAGAGTATAAGATCCTGTTCGGGCCTTCCTCTACTACCTTAAGGTTTTAGAGCATCGGCTTATTTATTATGATATCAAGAGCTATGATTCGATCCGGGAAAGGTTGATGATGAGTTATAACGGGTTAGGTTCCACATATTGGGTTTAATATATGTGTTATTATTATTATTTTTTCTTGTCTTCTTCTTATTCAAATCAGTTACTCCCTCTGTCCCTGCCAATAATTATCGTTTATGGAAGAGTGTCTCGCACACATTTTAAGATGAATAAAAAGTATAGTTATATAATTTTTTCTAAAAATTTTAATTTTCTGAATAAAAATAGAATGTATAAACTTTTATTCAGAAAATATTTTTTTAAAAAAAAGTTATAGAACTATATCTTTTCTTCATAATTATTATTTTTTCTTCGATTTAGTTAAATTTCTCGAGGGTACTTGATTTTGGTTGAAATTGTTTTTTCTACTGATTTTGGTTGGTTGGGACTCTCAAGCAACTTTTTTGCTGGTTTTGGTTGAAACTCTCATATAATATTTATACTGGTTTTTGTTGGGACTCTAATATACACTCTCGATCTCGCTTTGATGATATTGGCTCCTTGATAATATTATTTTTTCTCTTTCTTTCCCCCTCATCTTCATTTCCTTTTCTTGTGTTGATGATGCGGGTATGCGTAGGCACATTTGTATACTTCTCCGCCTTCTATTTTATTTTATCTGGTGCTGTAGGCATATTGGTTCTTTACGGGATTGGTATAGGTTATTTGGTGGTTTAGGAACATTGGTTTAGTATATATGGTGCTCTAGGCATGTTGGCCCTACGAGAGAATATTTAGTTTATTTGGTGCTCAAGGCACATTGGGCCTTTGAGGGGATTGATTTAGTTTATTTGGAATTCTAGGCACATTGGATTAGTTTATCTGGTGCTTTAGGCACACTAGCCCTTCACGGGATTTGATTCAATTTGGATACAATTTAAATTGAGATACAATTTTTATTTGGTTGAGGATTAGATACAATTTGTTGACTTGGATTCAATTATCTGGAGTTTGTATTTGGTTGATATGGAGTTTGGTTTTGGATTTGGATTCAATTTCGCATGCAGTTTTAATATTGTTTTCGATGGTTGCAGATTTGTTGCTTTGGTGATTTGATTGCTTTGTCTTATTTTGGATGAAGTTTTTGTATTGTTTTTAGTGGTTGCAGATTTATTGCTTTGGTGATTTGATCATTTTAATTTCTCTTGGGTTTTGCGCCTTTGGACGATTTCTCTTTTGTTGCTGCGTTCTTTTTTGTTTTTCGTGTTTGGATTCATTTGGAAGTTTTTTGTTTGTTTGAATTTGTAACTCTTTTTTGGATTTGTTTGAATGATCTTGAATCTGGTGTTGTAGCTTTGGATTTTTTTGGCTACGTGGCTCCGTCACTTGGTTTGGAAACTCCAGATTCAATATCATGAGTTGGGGGGGTGTTAACATATATAATGATATTGTATTATTGGATAGTTTCATTATTAAAATAATTTCCTTATTAGAATATTTTCCTTCTTTAAGTTTTGTTGTTGGGTATATAAGCCTCTCTTCTATTATAATTGAGAACAAGTCTTATTATAATAAAATCATTATTATGTATAGTTTAACATGGTATCAAAGCTCAGTTTATATTGGTATTAGTTGTATATGTTGTGGTCAATCGTAGCGAAAAGTATCGTACGATGGAGGGGGAGTATTAAAGAGTATAAGATCTTGTTCGGGCCTTCCTCTACTACCTTAAGGTTTTAGAGCGACTGGTTACTTCACAATAACATTAATTAAGAAGTATTTCTGATGTTCATAGCTATTGTTAGGGGAGATGCAATATTTTCCGGGGATTCAGTAAATTCTTGATTTTGGACTTAGAAAAGGTTGATCCTTTTGGAAGCATTAGGAATCATAAATTTGAGAATATTATTGGAAATAAATTATAAGTATGCATTATATATATAGGTAGTATCGCTACAATTAAGAAAACTATTGTTGATGAAATAATTATGAAATCATTTAGCAATATGTTTCATACGCCAACTTATTAGACTAGTCTTTATTATTTAACTATTGTATATGCAAAATTTTATTTTACAGAACTGGAGAATCAGAAAAGAGGACAGAATCAGGGACACGAGTTTTGACCTATAAAATTAAACTCGCATCACGGGAAAAATCTAGATCATGGAGAGTGAGTGAAGAAAGTCAGAAAAATTAGTAATACTACAAATCTACTAGTCCAACTTCATTTTCAAATTACTATTATGTTGGAGACTGAAGTATTTACTCTTTGAAATTGTTTTTATGTTGCCACTGTACCTTTATTGGTAGGGCATGTGATTGTAACTTCATTTAATATAGTGTTTTAGTTGATGACTCTTTCTCAAATATTTGATGTTTAGCTTTATTAAGTTTAAAATTTATTATACCTCGGGGATGATTTACTGAACTTGAGAAGAATCTATGGTAAGATAATTTAGGTCATTCATAAGTTTGAAGACATTTTGCATTGTGTTTGTTAGAATGTGTTTGAAATCTTATCAAATCTATTAATCTACATATTTTTAGAATATAATATGTGTATTGCTTTATCAGAATATTTGGAGCTGTTTTTAGCAAAATGCGGAATTTGGACTGTAAAATTTTTGCACATGCATTATTATATTTGCTGAAATATTTATAGAGTTTTTTAACATTTTTTTGTCAGTAGAATTTGCAGACTTTTTTCAGTCCTGAATAAAATTCTATCATAATTTTGATTGCTCAATCTGTAAATTATTGCATCAGTTATTTCTTCCAAATTTAACAATTTTTTATTTGCAGAATCTAGAAATTTTTTCAGGTTGATCTGTAGGTTTTTTCTGGTTATGAAATATGGGCATTTAAAGTTTACTTTCTGAATATCAATTATGCAAGACATGCATGTACATAACAAGACAAAGTTATTTTGATAACCCTAAGGATAAGTTGTATGATAATTCAATTGTATTCTATACACTACTAAAAAACTTCAATAGACATCTTCCAGAAATCAATGTTAAATGTTTCCCGACCGATGTCTATGCAGGTGTAGAGAAAGATATCCCCATATGACATCGGTTGTGAAATTATGTCTGGGAACATCTTTAACATAGGTTCCGGATTACAGTCTAATGTATATTCTCTGTTTTTAAACAAAAATTGCATTACAATCTTTTCCAAATAGCTTTGATATGATCTAGGTATGAACTTTAAAAATTAATTTACAAAGTATAAATCAGTATTTACATCGTTATAGAAAGAAAAATGATGTTAAAGTTGTCTTCTAACATCACTTTTGGATATGAAACAGATGTCAAAGTTACCTTTTTACATCACATATAAAAGAAAACCGATGTTAGAGGCTTGATTAGACATTAGTTCATTAAATAAATCTGATATGTTTACCATCTTCAACATCAGTTATAGAAAAGTTGTATATATCAACTGATCTTAATGCCTTATATATTTACGTACATATTTCATTTATAAACACCCAAAAATTCCAAAATTTGGGCAAATAAACAGAAAGACAAGACCAAAAAATCAAAATCACATAATTTGATAATCATTAATAACCCGATCTATCTCCTACAACACTGAAACCAACAAACCAACAAAAAATTATAAAGTCAGTCAAAATACCATCATGTACAAAAGCAACTCAAAATTCTAAAGCCTACTGCAATCAAAATATAGATCCTACGGAACATTCCTGCACATCTCTTAAGGCACTACGCCATAAGTGCACATAGGCAACGGTTTTAGCTAGCGCTGCATGAAAAGCGTTGCATTATCTACAAAATTTTCAGTTTATTACAACACAGTGGAGAAAGCGTTGCAATACATTAAAGCTACCATTGCTAGTAACTGTTAGTGTTGCGCAGCATGCAACAGTAGAGGTCATAGCCTTGCATTAGACATTTTATTTATTTAATAAATGTTGACATGACATACTGACGTCAGCATGCTAACGTGGCATGTTGACGTGGCAACAGTGGGTCCCTCATGTGGGGCCCAAAATACTGACGGGGTGTGCTGACATGGCACAAGTGGGGCCCACATGCTGACATGGTACTTTATGCGTTGCATTTGCTTTCTGGTATTGCAGTAGGTTATTTAATGTTGCCTTAACTATAGTAATATTTTTAAAATTTATTTGTTATATTCATGTTCTAATTTTTTTAAAATCATTTTTAATTGATCCTTCACAAGGCACGCCCTGTAAAGCAAAAAGAGCCTCTAGGATACTTTTATCTCGTAAAACATGTTGAAGGCATCGTTCTGTAGTCTTGCGAGTTATTCTCGTAGGGAAATGATCGAAAACTGTTGGAATTTAAACCGCAGCGGAGGCATGGCAAAACACTTTTACAAATATAAAATCCAAATAAAAGTATATAAATCATGGTAAAAACATAGGGATCGAATCTAACCTTTAAAATAATTCGGAGACAACGATCAGAGATCCTTAGCAGTTGCTCCTCAAGTGTGAAGCACTCCACCGGTATCCACTAAGAAAATGATGTAATGGAAGAGGAAGGAGGTGTAGAGAATTGGGTTTTCCAAACTTTTTGGGTTTTTGGGTACGAATAAAAATAGGGTCTATAATAGTATATTTATAGGCAAAATTTTCAGCTAAAATTTTCCCATAAATATTATTATTATTATCCCATTTATTATTCTCATTAATAATTAAAACACCTTTTAATTATTAATCCTTTTTTCTAAACACTTTAGAAATAATTCTCTCTCTTGATTTAATTTCCAAAAATTAAATCCTTTAATTAATAATATTAAGAACTTTTCTTAATTAATTTATAATTAATTAAATCTCATTTAATTAATTATTAAATTTGCCAATTAATTATTTATTTCATAAATAAATAATTATCTGCCATTATTAATAAATTCCTCCACCATTAAATCATTCTCTTTTTATGGTGTGACCCTGTAGGTTCAATATTAAGCCGGTAGTAGAAATAAATAATAATAAAACTATTTTATCATTATTTATATAAATTCTCTAATTTATTAAATATGATTAATTAATTAATCATATTTATTCTACATCGTGAGGGATACTTCTCAGCATATCGTGACTATCCGGATAATATGAATTCACTGCTTAGAATACCAAGAACCTATTCAGTGAATAGTTACCGTATAATAAACTCCTTCTACCCTACAATGTCCCGATTAAATACAAGGCACGGATCTCATGTCAAGCCTATCTAATTCAATCACTTGCTTACCATTTACTATGCTTAGTTCTATGCAAATTAGAAACTCCTTTCTAATTTCATTCACTCTGGCCAGAGATTCCTGAACTAGCATAAGTGGATCAGCCTTGAACATTCGCTTCCTTCACTGGAAGGAGTAGATCCTTTATTGATCATACACTATCTTCGTGTACAAATTCCTATACCCAGTAGAGCCCTAATAATTGTCCCTGGAGACTAAGAACTAAACCAAAGCATAGTTCAGTGTACACTAGATGACTATGATGACCTCAAGTCTAAGGATACTTGTACAACTATCACTATTTGAACAACTGCTGACACGTGAGTGAACTCCATCAGTTGTTCAGCTGGGCGAGTCATGTTCAGTGAACTTATTCTATAATAAGCACCTACATACTAGCTATAGTGTCACCACACAAATGTCTATGAGAACAGACATCCTTCATAATGAAGCAAGCATAGTATGTACCGATCTTTGCGGATTATTAATTACCAGTTAGTAATCCTATAACCAGGAACTATTTAAGTTTAGAGTTATCATTTTTTAGGTCTCACTATTATGATCTCGTCATAATCCATAAAAAGCTATACTCTAAACTATGGTATATCTTATTTAAACACTTAAATAGATAGAGCCCGTAATAAAAACAAAACAAGTCTTTTATTAATATCAATGAAATCAAAACAGATTACATAAAAAGTTATTCCTAAATCCTAATACATGATTGGACTTAGGAAATATTCCTTTCAATCTCCCACTTGTACTAAAGTCAATCACTCTGGTATCTAATACCCATCTTGTCTTTATGACGATCAAAGTGACTTTCAAAAAATAGCTTTGTGAGTGGGTCTGCTATGTTGTTATGTGTCAACTCTAATTCAATACAATACAAGAAATGTTACCACGCTCCCACTAACCCTTTTGTAGACGAATAGTTCATCTACGTTTTTGATAAAATCAAACTCTTTGATTGTCTTATCAAAACGAATGTTCCATCTTTCGAGAAGCTTGCTTTAAACCACATATGGTTCGCAATAGCTTACATACTAGGCTTTCATTTCCCTTGGAAAGAAAACCATCTGGCTATATGCCAGATCTCATAGTCGTAGTAAGCAGCAATCGCTAGCAAAATCCGAACTGATTTTAATAGGGTTATAGGTAAAAAGTTTCGTCAAAGTCAATCCATTGCCTTTGTTTGAATCCTTTTGCCAAAAGCCTGGCCTTAAAGGTCTCCACCTGGCCATCTGATATAATCTATCTTTTGTATACCGTATACATAGATTCCATTCCGGATTTCATGGCACTATGCCATTTCTCTGAGTTAACACTACTCATAGCCTCATTATAGGTTACAGGGTCGTCATCATCAATGATCGACAACTCATTGTCATTCTCAATGACAAGGCCATATTACCTCTCAGGTTGGCGAGACACTCTCCCTGATCTATGAATGGGCTGTTCCACAAAAGGTTGTTCAGTCAGAACAGGTGTTTCCACTTGATCCGTAGTAGTTTGTGCTTCTTGAACTTCATCAAGTTCAATTTTGCTCCCACTGTTTCCTTCAAGGATAAACTCCTTTTCCAAGAAGGTAGCATGTCTGGGGACAAACACCCGATGATCGGTGTAAAAGTAATACCCTAAAGTCTCTTTAGGATATCCCACAAAACTACATTTTACGGATCGATATTCCAGCTTATCTGGGTCAACTTACTTGACATAAGCTGGATATCCCCAAATCTTAACGTGTTTAAGACTCGGTTTCCTTTATTTCCATATCTCATATGGAGTTTGAGGAACAGATTTAGAAGGCACCTTATTTAGTAAATATGCTGAAGTTTCCAATGCATAACCCCATAGGAGTACTGGAAGATTTGCATAGCTCCTCATGTACCAAACTATGTCTAACAAAGTTCGATTTCTCCTTTCAGATACCAATCTGGAGGAGTCCACTGGGAGACTATACCATTTACTTTGAGATAATCCAGAAACTCTCCATTCAAGTATTCACCACCTCGATCTAATCGAAGAGTTATAATACTATGTTTGGTTATTTCTCCACTTCATACTTATATTCTTTGAACTTTTCAAAGGCCTCAGACTTGTGTTTCATCAAACACATATCCGAATCAAGATCTATCATCTATGAAAGTAATGAAGTATGAAAATCCACCCATGGCTTGCGTAGACATTGGTCCACATACATCTGTGTGTACCATTCCTAGCAAATTTGCAGCCCTCTCTCCATGTCTACTAAATGGAGACTGCAGTGCCACTATGAAGTGAGATTTTCATCATCCCTTTTCTTTTATTAGTTTGTTCAATCTGAAGTAAATAATGTCACATTTATATAGACCATTATTTAAAGTACCACGTCCATAAAAAATATTATCTCTAAGAATAGAACATTCATTATTCTCAATAATAAATGAAAATCCAGCCAAGTCTAACATGGGAATAATATTCCTCACAATCGAGGGAACAAAATAACAATTATTTAAAACAATAGTCTTGCCCGTAGGCCTATGTAAATGAAATGATTCTACATCTACAGCAGCAACTCTTGCTCCATTGCCCATTAGTAGAATCACCTCCTCGTCCTCAAGAGTCCTACTTCTCCTTGGTCCCTGCAACAAATTGCAGATTTGAGAACTACAGGCGGTATCTAATACACAAGTAGAAATTTGATTTAATGACATAATCACTTTTATCATGAACATACCTGAATCAGAAGCGGTAGTCTCACTACCCTTCTTCTTCTTCAATTCTGCAAGGTAAACCTTGCAGTTCCTCTTCCAGTGCCCCACCTTGTTACAGTGAAAGCAAACAATTTTGCTCTTGGGGTTTTCAGCTTTTGGTGGAACCGGCTTTTCTTCACCTACTTACTTCTTCTTGGAAGAGTTCCTCTTCCTTTTCTTAGGATTGGAACCTTCACCAATTAGAAGAACAGAACTCTTCTTAGGGGGGAAATTCGATTCCGCAGTCTTCAACATGTTGTGGAGTTCAACCAGGCTGACATCCAACTTATTCATGTGAAAGTTCACAACAAACTATGCTTTATAAAATGCTCTATAAAGGCTTGAATTGGTGTTTTGTACTCAAGTTGTTTGTGTTTTTGATGCGTTTTTGTAGTGTTTTGCATTTAAGTCATAAATAAGGGATCAAAGAGATTTAACATTTCTTTGGTGCTAAATTAGTGTTAGGAAGGTGTCCTGGGAGTTTGCTCCTATAATGTCATCAAGGATCAGCAATTAAATGAAAGAAAATCAGTTTTTCCAGAATGCCAACGTGCCCTCGCTGTGCTAGCGTACGACCGCGCCAGAGAAGCAGAAGGACAGCGCGCCCGCGCTGATGAAGCGCGCGCCCGCGCTGATGAAGTGCGCGCCCGCGCCGAGTCGAAAGCTCAGAATCCTGTTTAAGTACAAGAGTGATTTTCTGGACTTCTCTTTTGATTGGGCTGCTATATATAGACAACTTAAAGACGTTTTTCGTAACAGAGCTTAAGGAGAAGACAACTAGAAGACCTCGGAGCATAAATACAGCCAAGGCGAAGAGGATCTAGTTTATTCTTGTGATTTTTTGTTTTAAGTTCTAATCTTGGATGCTAGTTTTCTTATTTTGTTTAACCTATACTCTTGTTTAACGTACTTGATTATTATTCAGTTTATTAAAGACTTAGTTTATTATACCATTCTTTTATTGGAACCCACGGTGATGATGAGTTCGGTTATGGGCTAATCGTTATTATGGGCTTCTAGCGGATTTACTATATATTTCAATAGTTAATATGTTTTGATACCTTAGTGTACGAAAAATGTATGATATCCCAGTATTGGTTGTGCTTATTCGTCTTATGAGTGTCACGATAGATAACATGTTAATCTCTATTTAAGTGAAAGTGAATATAGGGGTTTAGAATATACCATGCTAGCATAGGTTCATGTATTTGATAAGCATGATTCATAGGTAATTTTAACAATCTTACTTGCCTATGTAATCACGATAGATAACTTGTTCATTAAATCGTTATGTTGTCAAATTCTATTAACATATAGGGTCTCAATATAATTGGTGTCTATTCAGCTTCTATCTCTTTTATGAATATCTGGTAGTAGGGTATTTGTACAAGGAAAGTTGGCGCTTACTAGTTTCGTGTTTTCTGATTAGAATCATCACCATTGCATGCTAAGGATAAGAACAAAAAGGCTACTGAATGAAGTAGTAATGAAGTTAGAATCCCATATTTGTGTTATATAAGTAAATCACCCTTTTAATCTCTTAGTTAATTGCATGTTAGTTAATAATCTTAGTTATAAACAATCTCAACTTGTTATCATCTTAGTATTGAATAATAACCATGCCATTGTTGCATAAGTACATTAATTGAAATTAACCTAAACCAGTCTCTATGGAAACGAACTAGAATTAATTCAATATTACTTGCGATCGCGTATACTTGCGTGAATATTAGCGCCTATTTTCATCCTTACAGCTGTGTAGAGAATTTGAGATATGAATAAGTCATTTTACTAAATATTAAAATTATTTTATGTTCAATTATACTGAATATTTATTGTTGGTTTATTGATTACAAATTTAAGTCAGAAATAGAGATGAACCGGCTAATGAAAGTAGATTGTGAATGGCATGTGCTTCTGGACAAAGGCAAGTTTACTCTATCCCCTTATTCATGCTTATTAAATTTTAAAAATCATTTCATTTTATGTTTATTTATCTTGAGAATATATTTTCCTTCTAAATCCTGAAAAATATGGACGTGCTATCCCCTTTGTACATAGAATATTCATTTGGGTAATTTATCTCTTTGAATAATGATGACTTTAAATCTAGGTGTGTTTATTTTTTTTGAACCACCAAATTTTATTGTCATTAGTTGGATCCGTGTTTCAGATTAACCTTATGAATCATTTGATACCATTGACCTACCCGTGCATAGAAAATTTCCAAAATCTTATTATTATTTAACGTTGGAGCCATCTTTAAATATTTTATTTTGTTATAAATTAGCAAGCAAGGGTTGTTTATCATTCAAGTAACCCAAACCTTATTTAATATCGATTATTCTCAATATTTTGAGAAGATCAATATTTTAAATCGTAGTTCATTATCTTATACGTAATGAACTGTATTCTTAAAAGTATAATTGGTTTATCGTTCTAGCCAGTACTGTATTTCATTATTTTATTGATTTTGATGCTTGAATTTTATTATTCAAATTTTGAAAATGTTCATTCAACGGTGAATATCTTACTCAGAGAATAGTCAACGTGGGAGGTGCCCATGGTTTGAAATTATTTATCCCAAGTGCGGATATTAAAATTTTTATTGTTTGGCTCAAGTGAAGCCATGGGTTCAGGTGGGACCCATTATATATGCTAGCATCGAAATGTTTGATGAATCTACGATGAGGCATGAACAGGCGAGCGCAGTATTCACGCGGAGAATGGTACTCTTCCGTGTTAGTTGATCGCATCACAAAGGTACCTAGGATGGAAACGAACAGATTCACAACTTGTGATTATTTTGATCATGTGCCCTTGATGAGTTTGCTTCCTTTATTCGAAAAACAACTCGAATTTGAAATTTTTTCATGGAAATGTTATATTTCATAATATTCATTGTCATATTTTGCACTTTTATCCTTATTTTGAGATGTACAACTTTCACTATTTATTATTCTATTATTATTGGATATCTTGCTGAGCATGTAGATTGTCATTCTTGTTATTTCTTAAAATCATATACAGTAGAATATGAAATGAAAGATTATGACGAGTAACAGGGATAGAGGAAAGGGAAAAGTCAGACAAGATTACCCTTAGTTGAACGGTTCGACACAGAAGATGCAGTTTCGAGCTTATCTAGTATTTTAATAATTTCAAATATGCACACTTATGAGTTTGTATTAAGACATTTATGGATATGTAACAAGTGATAATTAGTCTCCATAGACAATGGAGTGGTGTTCCCCTACTGAGATATTTTATCTCATTATATATTGAAATAATGCAGGTTTCACCATATGGTACTCTCATGACACACATTCTCAAGGTGGAGGATTTTGGGTCATAATAAATTAAAATTTTAATATTCTAATAAAATAATATATGTGTTAGTTATTTATTTTTATGTTTATAATACATGAGGGTAATGTTTGTTAATTTTATTTTTTTTATTTTTAAAAATGTTATTATATCTATAATCGTAATAATTTTTCTTTAATTTTATATTATTTACTTTAAATATATACGTAAATATAAAAATATAAAATCTTTATCATGAAAATATATTTTTAATAAAATACATGTTTATTTTTAATTGTGTTAAATAAAACTAACTTAAATTTATATTAATTGTATATTTGAAATTAATAATAAAATAATATTTTGAATATTACTAATGAATATAGCTAACATCACTAAAAGAATTTCTTTGCCCATTCAATAAAATTATAGATAATGTTGTTTTATCTAACAAGTTTACGTAATAGCCTTCAAGATTCTCTTATGTAGGTTAATTAGAAAATTCTTGATAACCCCTTTTAATTGATTACTCGCATTTTTAGAGGAATAGGTGATTTAAAATCTTGTTATCTCATATTCACTTGAATATATCAGCACTATATTTTTTAATATGTTAAAAATACTTTATAACTATTGTAGTGTATTTGAAATTTTTATTTAATACTAAAGAATTGTACCATATAGTACAACAAGAATTACATAAGCAAATATTTATGTAAATTTTAGTGTCAAGGATATGTTTTACTAATATGCTAAATTGTAAAATGTTTCCAAATTTTTTTTGTATTATTTTGGATTTGTTTTTTATTGTGTTAAAAAATTTACATCTTTACATGAAATAAATAATTAAAATATTGGGTATCTCCCATTTTAAAAATTATTATTTTTCTTAACAGATATATAGAACAAGTAAAAACATAAAATTTTATGTTTTAGCATCACATTAAAAATTGATATCATAGTTAATATGTACTCCTTACAAAAGTAAACAAAAAAATTATTATGTAATCAAAAATTATTATATAGAACATGTAAAAACATAAAATTTTATTTTTAAGTTGTGCACTCAAGTATTATTTTAAGTAAGGTGTAAAATATTACTTTTATTGCCTAGAAAATCAATTGTGTTTATTATTTGATGAAAATAAAAAATCACAAGCACATATTCCGCCATTTAGATATGAAATTAACCTTATAAAAATGCTATATTTTTATCAAATTTTTACATTTTTAAATTGAAAGTATCCCAATGTTATTAATGTAATAGCAAGATTATTTTGAATTCATGGGCGCTTATTTTTCCCTAGCTATAGGGAAAAATGGTACATGAAAGAATTAAAGTTGTTAATTTATATGAGCAGTTTGATTTTAACCATCCAATTCATTGACATTACAATAGAATACATATCATACTTCATCACAATCGTTGATTTATGTTAGGGTTTTATCTTGACCGTCCAATTATTTGTGAGGACTCTATATAAGACTAACATTGAGCCTCATCTTTAAATTAAAAACCTCTCTGCATTATGCATCTGCCTCTCTTCCCCTCTTTCTGAAATCCTAACCACAAATTCATATCATATTCAATGCCCCTTCTTCTTTTTTATGCGATTAAGCATATATCTTCTCATATATGTTTATTAGAAAAGTCTTCTTAACCATTTCTGATATTCATTACTCTAATTTCAATTTTTTCAATCCCCTAATTTGTAAATGTTGAGTGGGTAATTTTATGTGTGAAGTCTTGTTAACTTGGATCCACTCCAACAGTGTAAGAATTCAGTTCTGTTACTTTGTTGAAAACAACTTTATGTGTAGGCATCTAGTTTTGTTATACAAACTTATCTTCAATTTTGTTGTAAATAATTTTTCGAAATACTCATCATATTTCTTATATTTTCTTATAATTTTGCAGTAAACAACGAAGAAAATGCTCCAAAATTAATATATGCAGCCTTTCATGCCTTTCTTCCTGGAATGAGAAGGCAAATTATAAGAAAGATTAGTGACATGAGCTTTTACAGCGTACTGGCACTGTATTACATTTTATATTTACAATTGCTTTGTATTTAGAATTGATAAAATATTTATTAATTTAAAGAAATTATTTGTTTATCAATTATTGTACATGATTTATTTATTGATAAATAAATATTCATTAATTTATGAATAAATAGCAATTTTCAACTCTAGACCCAATATTTTACATCATATGATACCCACTTTACAATTTTCAAGGTAATATTGAAAAGGAAAATTAAGGTACTAAAATAAATCTGTAATTTTATTATTGTGACAATTGAAAGCTAACTAAAAATTTAACACTTTTATATTTAACAAAACATGTTTGGTTAATTTATAACATCTCGACATTTCAAAATATTAATTCAAAATCAAACTAATAAATAGAAATTAAGATAATTCAATTTCTAAGGCCTAATGATGAAGTTTCCAAACCCAAGATATCAAAAAGTCACTCTAGAAATAAAAGTAAAGATATTGAGGCGGAGCTTGCACACTAGTACACTAGTTCAATAACAAAAGTCCAAAAAGAAATAAATAAAGATCCATCACCCTATATAGTGACCCGATTCTATAAACTCATATACTACTAAAACTGGGAGTTTCTAAAAGTCTTTTATATTTTTAATATCACAATGTCAATTATCTAAATTAATAAAATATTTTTGATACAACAACATGATCCAATAAAATGAACAAATTTTTTTAAAAAATGAGCAACGAAAATCACGTACTTTGATTTTGGTGTTGTAACGAGAAACTCAAAATATAATACTCCTTTCGTCCCTTTTTAGTTGTCACTTTTTGTTGTCACATTTAACTTTGACCTAGTCAAATTCACTAAAGTTTGACCGAAGTTTATTAATAATTTAAAATTGAACAAAATAAAAAAATTATATCACCGGAAAGTAGATTCAATCTATGTTAATATATAATTTTTAGTTTTTTCAAGTAATATAAGGGTAATGTTTAATTTACGGTAAAAAATTGGTCAATTTGACTTTTATAAAAGAAAATGTGACAACTAAAAAGGGACGGAGGGACTAACATCTTAAATATTAGCTTAGGAAATTAAACACTAAAAACACCGAATCTTATCCATACACCTGCATACTGTCACTATTATAGTAAATAAGCATTAAAATATTATAAGTAAATAATGGTTGTCAATATAGAAGATTTGCGTAAGAGCAAGTTCTAGCGTTCATACAAACTTAAAAGTAGTAGAAGATTAGCTTTATAAGAAAAAAGTATATTCAACGTTCTATATAATTTATAAATTTATTGAGCCATTTTTACCTGATGTAAGTTTATGATTTTTCTTTATTTATTTAGAACATCCTAATGTGAATCTAAATTTCTGACTATTCTTTATTTAATTTAGGATGCAAATTAATGTGAATTGTAGGTGCAATTTGTCTAATATTTTCATTCAGTCATCTTTCCTTTGGTCAAATATCCTTTTGTTGAGATTTTTAGTCGCTGATCTCCTGAAAAGATAATAGAAAATCAATCGTATTATGAATTCGCAAAGCAAAAGATATCTTAATTTATTTGAGCTGAAAAAATTAATTATAAATGATAAAGAGTATAAGATCGTGTTCGGGCCTTCCTATACTACCTTATGGTTTTAGTGTGACTGGTTATTTATTATGATATCAAGAGTTATGATTCGATCCAGGATAGGTTGATGATGAGTTATATCGGGTTAGGTTCCACATATTGGGTTTAAAATATGTGTTATTATTATTATTTTTTCTTGTCTTCTTCATATTCAAATCAGTTATTTTTTTTTCTTGGATTTTTTAAATTTTAATCATAATTATTGTTTTTTCTTCGATTTAGTTGGATTTCTCGATGGTAATTGATTTTGGTTGAAATTGTTTTTTTCCTACTGATTTTTGTTGGGACTCTAATATACACCGTCGATCTCGCTTTGATGATATTGGCTCCTTGATAATATTATTTTTTCTCTTTTTCCCCCTCATTTTCATTTCCTTTTCTCGTGTTGATGATGGGGGTAACCCTAGGCACATTTGTATACTTCTCCGGAATTGTATAGGTTATTTGGTTATTTGGTGGTCGAGGCACATTGGTTTATTATATATGGTGCTCTAGGCACATTGTCCCTACGAGAGATTATTTATTTTATTTGGTGCTCAAGCCACATTGGGCCTTTGAGGGGATTGATTTAGTTTATTTGGTGTTCTAGGCATATTGGTTTAGTTTATCTGGTGCTCTAGGCACACTAGCCCTTCACGGGATTTGATTCAATTTGGATATAATTTAAATTGAGATACAATTTTTATTTGGTTGAGGATTAGATACAATTTGGTGACTTGGATTCAATTATCTGGAGTTTGTATTTGGTTGATTATGGAGTTTGGTTTTGGATTTGGATTCAATTTTGCATGCAGTTTTAATATTGTTTTCGATGGTTGCAGATTTGTTGCTTTGGTGATTTGATTGCTTTATCTTATTTTGGATGAAGTTTTAGTATTGTTTTCAGTGGTTGCAGATTTATTGCTTTGGTGACTTGATCATTTTAATTTATCTTGGGTTGTTGCGCCTTTGGACGATTTCTCTTTTGTTGCTGCGTTCTTTTTTATTTTTGCGTGTTTGGATTCATTTGGAAGTTTTTTGTTTGTTTGGATTCGTAACTCTTTTTTTGGATTTGTTTGAATGCTCTTGAATCTGGTGTTGCAGCATTGGATTTGTTTGGTTACGTGGCTCCGTCACTTGGTTTGGAAACTCCCGATTCAATATCGTGAGTTTGGGTAAGGGGTGTTAACATATATAATGATATTGTATTATTGGATAGTATCATTATTATAACAATTTCCTTATTAGAATATTTTCCTTCATTATGTTTGGTTGTTGGGTATATAAGCCTCTCTTTTATTATAATTGAGAACAAGTCTTATTATAATAAAATCATTATTATGTATAGTTTAACATTGTATCAAAGCTCAGTTTAGGGAGGAACTCGTGTCCGTGTCCTCCCACCCCCATTTATTTTAATTTTTTTTTGATATTTATATTGGTATTAGTTGTATATGTTGTTGTCAATCATATCGAAAAGTATCGTACGATTTGGGGGGAGTGTTAAAGAGTATAAGATCATGCTCGAGCCTTACTCTACTACCTTAAGGTTTTAAAGCGACTGGTTACTTAACAATAACATTAATTATGAAGTATTTCTGATGTTCATAGAAGTTGTTAGGGGAGATGCAATATTTTCCGGGGAATCAGTAAATTCTTGATTTTGGACTTAGAAAAGGTTGATCCTTTTGGAAGCATTAGGAATCATAAATTTGAGAATATTATTGGAAATAAATTATAAGTATGCATTGTATAGGTAATATCACTATAATTAAGAAAACTATTGTTGATGAAATAAATATGGAATCATTTAGCAATATGTTTCATACGCCAACTTGTCAGACTAGTCTTTATTGTATAACTATTGTATAGGCAAAATTTTATTTAACAGAAGTGGAGAATCAAAAAAGAGGACAGAATCAGGGCCATGAGTTTTGACCTGTAAAGTTAAACTTGCATCACGGGAAAAATCTAGATCGTGGAGAGTGAGTGAAGAAAGTCAGAAAAATTAGTAACACCACAAATCTACTAGTCCAGCTTCGTTTTCAAATTACTACTATGTTGGAGACTGAAGTATTTACCATTTGAAACTATTTTTATGTTGCCACTGTACATGTTATTGGCAGGGCATGCAATTGTAACTTCATTTAATATAGTGTTTTAGTTGATGACTTTTTCTCAAATATTTGAGGTTTAGATTTATTAAGTTTAAAATTCATTATACCCCGAGGATGATTTACTGAACTTGAGACGAATCTATGGTAAGATAATTTAGGTCATTCATAAGTTTGAAGATATGCGGGTCTATGCGGGTGTAGAGAAAGATACCTCTACATGACATCGGTTGTGAACTAATGTCTGGGAACATCTTTAACATAGGTTCCAGATTATAGTCTGATTTATATTGTTTGTTTTTAAACAAAAATTGCATTACAATCTTTTCCAAATAGCTTTTATATGATCTAGGTTTGAACTTTAACAATTAATTTACATACTATAAATCAGTATTTACATCGTTTTAGAAAGAAAACTAATAACAAATTTGACTTCTGACATCGGTTTTGGATATGAAACAGATGTCAAAGTTACCTTTTTACATCACATATAAAAGAAAACCGATGTTAGAGGCTTGATTAAACATTGGTTCATTAAATAAATCTGATATGTTTAGCATCTTCAACATTAGTTATAAACAAGTTGTATATATCAACTGATCTTTATGCCTTATACGTTTACATACACATTTAATTTATAAACACCCAAAAATTCCAAAATTTGGACAAACAAACAGAAAGACAAGACCAAAAATCAAAATCACATAATTTGATAATCATTAATAACCCGGTCTACCCCCTACAACAATGAAAATACCATCATGTACAAAAGAAACATCAAAATTCTAAAGTCTACTGCAATCCAAATACCGATCCTACAGAACATCCCTGAACATCTCTTAAGGCACTATGCCATAAGTGCACAAAGGAAACGGTTTTAGCTAGCGTTGCACGAAAAGCGTTGCATTATCTATAAAATTTTCAGTTTATTACAACACAGTGGAGAAAGTGTTGCAGTACATTGAAGCTACCATAGCTAATAACTGTTAGTGTTGCGCAGCATGCAACAGTAGAGGTCATAACATTGCATTAGACATTTTAGTTATTTAATAAATGTTAACATGGCATGCTGACGTTAGCATGCTGACGTGACATATTGACGTGGAATCAGTGGATGGGACCCAAAATGCTGACGTGGCGTGCTGACATGGCACAAGTGGGGCCCACATGCTGAGGTGACACTTTAATTGTTGCATTTGCATTCTGGTGTTGCAGTAGGTTATTTAGTGTTGCCTTAGCTATTGTACTATTTTTAAAAATTATTTGTTATATTCATGTTCTAATTTTTTTAACAAGGCCTGCCCCGTAAAGAAAAAAGAGCCTCTAGGATCCTGTTGTCCCGTACAATATGTTGAAGGTATCATTCTGTAGTCTTTCGAGTTATCCTTGTAGGGAAATGATCGAAAAGATCCGGTGTATGCTTTAGAAGCCTTGTCTCTGTATTCGGAGGGTTGTCCTCGATGGGAGACTCTAGGGTTATCTCATACTTTGCACTTCTACCCTTGGGATCATTTGTCCTGTAATCTGGTGGGTTATCCTCATGGGGGGGAAAGGATGTGCTTTGGTATTTACGATAAGTCATGGCTATACATACGATTACAATTGACGAAAGTAGAAGTAGTGGATGGGGGATATCAATTGGATGGGGAGTTTCTTTGTCCGTGAATTCTCGACATTATAACCGAGCCATGGGCCTTTATAACTAGGCCGCATAATCGGGCACTCCTGAAGAAAATTAATATTGGAGTTACAATAGGATGTTAGTTCGACAATTCCTATTGGGTTGCGGAATGAGAAACCAAGTCCATCTAGGTTTCTTGTATCCTAAGAACTATATTCGACTTAATCTTCTATAAAAGGAGGTACGTAGGTATGTTGTGAGTCCACATGTTTGAGAGTTCTGAGAAGGAAAACATAAACCCTATCAATCTTAACCATTTCTTAAGCACAAATGAACGCAATTTGGTGATTTCTCCAACTACCGACCACCGCTGCATATCTTGATTCTGGTCATGAACCTCAAATCTTTGCTTACCAAATTCCTCCATTAATAGATGCTCTAAGAGTGAATATCATGCAAAAATAATATTTCTTGTTGGGCTCGTTAGCCGGACGATCAGAAGTAGTATGAAATCCAGGAAGTACATCTCCAATACATAATAAAAGACAGAATAATAGTGAAACTGGTGAACTTTTGCTTAACCAAAAGAAATGCAAATCCAGTAGTAAACGCCAATTGAGTAGTTGTTATAAGTGGAGTGATCGATATAGGAAGACAAGATATGCCATAGGAATATAAATAATTAGCAGCCCTGGTGAGAATGCCAATAACATCACATGGAACGACAACAACAGGTCTAATCGACATGAGTTTAGTCCTAAGAATGTCCTTACTTTGACGATACAGATAAGAGATTATGATTGAGATGAAGAGAAAAGGTCAGTAAGCTATTTCTAGAGAGCTTGACACCCAAACTCGCATCCCCCTAGAGGCCAAACACAATTTAATCCAAACACAAACTAAGTTTTCTACACAACAGTAACGAATAGCTTGCCTGTTAAATCTTCAAGATTAGTTTCACCTTCACCTATAAATAAAGCTGCCGCATTTTTCTTATAAAAATTTCAAATTTCTGAAGCGGTTTGCATACTTATTTAAACAAAAAAAATTTATAGTAATTTTATACTCTTTATAGAATCATATATACTAATAAGAGAAATACTTGACATTATCTTAAAGTTTTTTTTCTTTTTTTTTGCGTAAATCATTTTCTTAAAGTTACCGTATTACATTCTATTACTATATTTATTACATTATTTATCTTCATTTTTATATAAAATAAGTATTAAAAGGAATTTATGTTAATTTTTGGTAATCATGGATGTTGGCACCACCAAAATAACAATAGACGTTAGAATGAAGCCTTAATGACCTTTCGACCCTTAAGTATGGGCTGTTATACCTATTATTCCCAAATATATCCCAAATTTATGAAGTCATACTTTTTTACACCTGTGGTATTAGTTTTCCAACCTTTTTACCCTTTTCAACATTAAAAATACATATCAACAAATATCGGAGGGAAAAATCGTCTTTTACTAAAATTGTTCCCTCAAAAATTGAGAAAATGTTCCCGCCAAACCCCACAGCCCCTGTGGTTATATAATTAGACACACACACACAAATATATATATATATATATCGATATATATTTTATTGAAGAATTCTTGAGCATGAATCTTAATTGTTAGTGTGGAACCATATCAGTGCTACGAACATCATTAACGGATGCGAATGCAGGAAGGTGTATCTATGGTTTCTTCTGATTCGGGGTAAGTAAATTTTTACATGACATGAAGTTATATTTGTTTAATGGTTATTTAACCTTTTCCCCATTTTTTTGCAGGATGATATGGGGAATTTATGTAATTTCAATCTATGGTTCGACCCCCCTTTGTGCCCAAGGTCAAGAACCATATTTCCCGAACTTTAAGAAAAATAGAGAAGTTAGAGGATAATTTTATGAAATTAGAAGTTATTGCTGAAATGAAGGCGAAGAAGAGAAACCCTGTTTTGATGTATATAGTCATTATTGTAGTCATTTTGTTGTTTGTACTGATGAATAATGAAGTGGAATCAAAGACTAAGAAATATGATATACCTAAATTAAACCTTTGTAGTAGTAACGTAGCTTTTGACGTATGACTAGGTAGTCCAAATTTTCCAACACTGTAATCTAAATATATAATGAAATTATCAATGAAGTGGAATAATACTAAGAAATATAATCTACCTAAATAAAACCTTTGTAGTAGTAATGTAGCTTTTGACGTATGACTATGTAGTCCAAATTTTCCAACATTGTAATCAAAATTTATAATGAAATTATCACAATTGCAAAAGAAAGTGATTTAATTAATAAGTTCATAATCCATCATTACATCCCTATTATATAGTTGTAACTAAAAGATAAATAACATCAATTCCACATAAACATAAATTGTGATAAATTGATTTAGCATCAATTAAAACTGCATAAATGCATGACTAGATTAAAGTGAAAAAGTTGCATCTCATGTGTCCTTTTTCTTCTTTGTTGAAGGTCCTGCAGTTTTGTCTTTCTTTTCATTCTTGATTTTTTATAGTTCTTCTAAAAGTGCACCTGGTGTGATAAAAGATCTTCCATGAGATATGGAAGACTTTAATTGGACAGTTTGGATTAATTCAAGATTCTGGGAAGTATTTTCTGTACAAAAACCCAGAATTAATGAGGGGTACCCCGGCTGCTCTCTAGTACATGTATGGTCTATCAATGCAATAAAGAAATGGTCAGTTAGTAGCTTATACACACATACAATTATAATAGAGAAAACCAAGAAAAATATTAAAATATACCTAGTCCCACAATTTTTATTTTCATGGTTTTGTCAAAATTTAATGATGAAAATAATGTCCAAGGGAATGGTGGTTGACACACAGCCCTAATCCTCGTTATGTTACTTTTAGATATCTTGATGACCCTCCCCTCACTAGTACTATGGTTCTGTATTTCCTCCCTCCACTGTTTGTAATCATTGAATATCATTCGAACTCTCTACTTTGGCTTTTCTTTCTCTTCAAACACTGGAAATGCTTTCTCCCTCTTCTGAGTTAGAAACTCGTCATAAAATTCTTTATCTGCCAAGCTTTCTAGATCATAACTGTCGTAATCACCATCAACCTGCATGTCCACATCCTTCTCAACCTCTCTCTTTTAACTTAAACCTAGTCGTTACCTAAGTCTTCAAATCCATTCCACTTCATCTTCAACATTCTTACTAAAAAGAAGGTCATCATCTGTCATGGAGTAGTCACTATTAGCAAAGTCATAGTATTCAATTTTATCAATCCAATCTCGTACATCATTGCTATCCTCTCCTTCACTCCTACTTTGAACATTTTAACCTTCAAATGGTACCAATTATTTTTCATTTGAATGGTCAATATACATCCAACTCTTGTTTAGGCAGTCTCTAATACAAAGAACCAAAGCTCTCATAACCCAATACATTAGTCCACCCTCTAATATTTTTCAAAGTAATTTCGTCAAGGTCTTGGAAATGAAACACAATGGCTTTACCCCTACATATTCAATTCTGGGAATCCACTTTAACTTCCCTCCTTGACACAAACACATACTTGAATATCATCACCTTTAAAAGAAAATAAATGGATATAAACATATTTAACACATAAATATAAACATCCGACTACATTATTTAATCATTCATTAGTTTTAATATACAGACTACTAAAAGGTTAAGAACAATTGGGTAAACACATTAAATTTAAACATTAACTGGCACACACATATACAGAGTTTTGAACATAATATTCAACCAACCGATCAAAATGGAAAATATTTATCGGTAAAACATAAACCGAGGTTAAGAAAAATACCGAGAAAATACGGAGAAACCCATGACTTTGAATGATTCACACAATCCAAGCCCGAAAATTATTAATCGCCACTGTAATTAAGTTTATGATGTTTAATTTTAGAGCAACTAAAGTCTTAGAATGTTTAGGGTTCAAAAAGTATATAAAAACTCAATCATCAGGGAACAATTTTATTAAAAAAATAGTTTTACCTTCCGATATTTTCCTATATGTCATTTTATTGCTGAAAAGGGTTAAAAAGTACGAAGACTTATACTATAGGGTTTAAATGATATAACTTCATAACTTTGTGGTTGATGGTTATAAAAGCCCATTCTTTAAGGGCCAAAAGGTCATTAAACCTAAAATAAAAGTTGGATAGATAAAAGATGATGAAACCTTTAATTAAAAAATATTAACGTTATACAGTACTCTCATACGGTTGTAAATAAGTCGATATGCTCATAAAGAGTTTGGTGTTCGGTTCGAGTTATTAATAAGTCGAACATGGAGAGAATTATTAGGCTCAATTTGTATATAGATGAACTTGAGCACAATATAAATCGAGAAAAATCATGATCAACTTCAATAACAACTTTCGTGAATAGACTTGTGAGTAAGTATATTTATATGCTGGCTTGTATAACTGGTGAATAAGTATATGAATTGTTAGTTAAATTTTCTCATAAATGACACACACTTACAATATAGGATTTAATAAATAATGGTATACATATTTGTATAAAAATCAATCAACCAATTTATATTATCCATTTATTTATTTTTATTACGTTTATAGTTTTTTGCATTGAAGATTTAAATAACAGTACATGGTAGATTGTAAATATATATTTTTATTCAACTTGTGTTCGTGTATTTGTATCCATGTCAATATTTTGAATGGAAATAACATAATTTGGGAAAAAATGATTTTTTATCACTCAACTATTTATTTTTTTAGAAACCTACCGCCCAACTTACATTTTTTTTGTCACAAACGTTACATTTCTTTTTCATTTTAAACCATTCCGTTAATATTTTCTAAAAACATTAATTTTAAGATTTTATATTCGTTATTCGTTCATTTTAGTACATATGAATGTATACATCGTTCAATTTTGAGTTTGCATGTATTTATTTCGTGATTTTGTGTTATAATTTTGTGTTTGCGGGAAAAGTAGAAGCCACTTGTCTTCTTCATTTTTTTACTGATTAATTTATTATTTGTTAATATCAGTTGGTGTAATAGTCTTATACGAGTATATATGTTCATATGTACTAAATTTTATGGAGTTTTGAATACATTTTGCTATTATCGAATTTTAAACTCGTCAGAATTTTTTACTAGAACTCGACGGAATAATCGAGAAGCACTTTGGTTGTAATTGTTGTTACTAGATATGAATTGTTCAGTTTTCATAGAGTGATTTGGACTGAAAAATCATAAAAAACAGAGCCAATTTGATCATAAATTGGTTTGGACGGTGCTGCTTTTTGGACATCCCAGATTCTGACATCACTATGTTCGCTTTTTGGTTGTTTTAATAGAAAGAAGTCAAAATTAAAGAAATTGGGTAGAATTCAATACACAAGTAACGTTAGTGACAAAAAAAATAAAAATATAAGTTGGGTGGTAGGTTTTTAAAAAAAAATAGTTGAGTGATTAAAAAATTAATTTCTCCATATTATTTACAATCAGAATGCTAAATCATCAAACTTATTCATTTTATTGTATGTTTTTTAAAAGATTTATTTTATATTTTATATTTATATCAAAAAAGAAATAAGTGAGACAAATTGTGAGAACGAGTTTGTAAACTAAGTTGTTTAGAATCAAAATTTCTTGAACAATATTCACGAATTTTTTATTGAATGATAGTTCATAGATGTTCATGAACATGTTCGCAGATATATTTTTTATTAATTAGTCGATAAATGAACAAAAAAATTTGACTCAATAAAAGATAGAGTTTGGATTTATTACATTTTCAAGCTAATAATTAAATACTTAAGAGTAATGTTCGCTACAATTGGGTTGATTTACAACCCTACTCATAGTTATAGACTGGGCCTAGGTCAGTTATGAGAATTGGTAGACCTTGGGTGAAAAAATTGGTGGCCGTTAAAGGGACTTTAAAATTAAAAGTTAAAATATTAATATTAAAAATCCAATGGTGATGAAGTATTTGCCAGCTCTCCACTGATTTTCAAGTATCAAAGAACAAGATTTGAACCTCCATAACAAAAAAAAAGTTCATTATATATTTTGAAATCTAGTTCTATAACTCTCTATTAAGTTTTTTTTACTGAACTTTTTTTTAGGTTAGGATTAAACCAAATATAGTGAAGAGTATATAAACACAATTTTATTCTAAATAAAATATCCACTTCTGGACCAAATTATGAGATATGATGAGTATAAAAAATACATATGGGCATAGTAAACATACAAATATAATGCATAAAGTTTATTAGGGTTAGTTCAAAAGTGTCAAGTACGGTTACACCGGTTATAAGCTTATTATGAATATAATGGATATAATATTAATAGTTTAGTTTTCATTTAATATTGTGTAATATTTTTGTTTATGGTGTGATAGTTGTATTTTTATATGTTTGTTTTAGTGATTTAATATATACTTGAATATTTATTCAATATCACGTACTGAAATATTATGTCGTTGGAAGTGTTACTTCACTTTAATAATAAAAATGGTTGAATTATTTTTATTTCAAATTTGATATGTTAATTCGTCCACTACCGCTCGTGCGGGTGCTTCCCTGTAAAACATAAAATCATTAAAAAAGAAGGCGGCAAATTATCACATGAAGGAGAAAACGAAGTCATTTGCAAATCAATTTATATTTAATAATTTATATTTAATGGATTGATAGAATAATTGATGGACTTAAAAAAAGTAAAGTTGCAAGTCAATTTTTCTTAGACCCCTCAAGAAGGTTGCTGAATGAATCAAAAAGAAGGGAAAATGCTCTATTAACTAGAGGGTTTGTTTGATTGCCATGTGAATTTGGTGCAGCCAATAAACAGTAAGGCCTCATAGATGAGGCCAGTGGCGCGAGTCGCGAGAGTCGCACTCTATGGAGATCTTTTTATATAAAAAATTATGTAGAATAAACATGTTAGCCATCCATTTTTTTAATAACCAGGATAAAATCAACTATTTAATGACATTATTATAATTAGAATAAACTTGAAGACTAGTTTTACAAATTTCAAAATCTATTCTACAATGCTTGAATAACGTATATACACACGATACACACACTCGTCACTATACATACACTCGATCCTGCACAGAGAAAGAGGAGAGGGAGAGAAAGAAGTATTCTAAAATCAAACCTGCCATTAGAGCTAAAAAATTGAATATTTCATAGCAACAATGTTGAGAATAGTTGTTATTAAGTGAAATTTCATGTTACTACTATTTTATACATATATTTAGGGTTTTGTGATGATTTTGAATGGTTTTTAATCTTCAATTAATGTTTTCAGATTAATTTTGAGTTTGAGCAATTATAGCTGCAAGTTGTTTCATGGAATATGTAAGTTTTTTTTTGTTTTGTACTCTATCTTAAGGTGCTATACTAGAATCTAATTTTACACTTGAATCTTGCAATAGACTATAGTGCTCCTCATAGCTCCCCTTGTAATTTTTTAAAAATATTGATATAATTTCGCATGCATATATTTTTTTTTCTTTTTTTGTATGTAGAGATATTAATTTTACAGTAAAATAGAAATATTTTTGCATTTTTTATTTTAATTCTATAGTAGAAGTGTGTTTATAGTGTTTGACTTACTAGTATTTGATTTACTGTAAAAAATATTTGAATTTTTATAGTTTTATATATCTTGTAGAGTAGATACCGATGAGTATTTTATATTTGTGCACTAGATTTGATTTTTAATCATGTGTATTTGTTATTAGTAAGTATTGAATCTATAATAAAATCAAAAAAATCTAGAGTAGAAGCAACACAATCTCATTAAACTGGTATTTTTTATATTTTTTTATTTTACATAGAAGGTTGTTTCAATGAGGTGATTTCCATCCTAATAGACAAGAAAAATATTTAATTTTATAAAAACTGTAAAATGTCCAAATTTACCGTACAAGGCTGCTTATACTAATACAATCTCCAAATTTGATAAAATGCAAGTTATGACCCATTATGACGCAAAATATCCCAGAACAGTGATCAGAGTGGAATGTTTTTTATGAAAATTAAGTTTAGGCATATTAATGCGATATTCGTTTAATCATGAATATATTAATAGTCGATGTGTAACTTTTTATTATGAATGAACATAACTAAAATTTACTTATGGTGATGGTCAAAAAGTTATAGTCTAGAGTGGTTCAAGAGTGGGTCAAGTGTGCAAAAATTGCTAGCTCTTGGTGCTAAACGAGATCTAGAATATTAATATTTTTACCATGACCTCATGTACTTGAAATATAATCTTACTTATTTAAAAACCGTACATTACGATGGTGGTGATGTTAATAGTGGTCAAGCCGAGTCAAGTACATACTTACCATAAATGACTTAATTGCTCAAATCTGAATAATAAGTTTTCGCTTAGAAGTAAGTTTTTAGTGTTAAGTTGTTATGTGATGAACAACCTGTAAATTAATTTGGACTTGTAATTAATAATTAATGTACAAGTAAGTGAGAAGAGAAGATCCTAAATTAGCATATCTTCACTATTATATCTCAAAACTCTTAATAAAGTGCAGGTATATGCAAGAGGAGCTAGTAGTTATGTTATGGACCTGATTGAGCTACGCCGAGTTCATTTTTTCTCAGGTGAGAATAAAAGAGCTGATATAATTATATTAAATTCTAGTTCTAGTGATTCTAAAAGTTTCAGAATAGGTATATTCAACATTCTATATAATTTATTAATTTGTTGAGCCATTTATAATTGATCTAAGTGTATGATTTTATTTATTTATTTAGGACATACTAATGTGAATCTAAATATTGACTATTCTTTATTTAGTTTAGGATGCATATTAATGTGAACTATAGGTGTAATTTGTCACAGATTTTTGTTCAGTTGTCTTTCCTATGGTCAAATATCCTTTTGTTGAGATTTTCTAGTTATATTGCTCTTGAAAAGAAAACAGAAAAATAAAGGAAAAATGACAGATAAAATATATTCCAATCATATTATGAATTTGCAAAGCAAAAGATATCTTAATTTCTTAGAGTTGAATAATTGACTATAACATTAACTAAGAATTCTTTTAGATGTTCATAGGAGTTGTTAGGGGAGATATTTTTCGAGGAATTATTAAATTCTTGATTTTGGACTTAGATAATGTTGATTGGTTTTGGAATCATTACGAATCCTAAATTTGAGAATATTATTGGAAATAAATTATAAATATGCATTCTCTTTTTTAGCAGCAGAATATAGGTGGTCTCAGTACAATTAAGGAAAAGATTGTTGATGAAATAATCATGGAATCATTTAGAAATATGTTTCATACCCCAACTTGTTGGACTCATCCGTATTGTTTAGCTATTGTATAGGCAAAATTTTATTTAACAGTATTGGAGAATCAGAGAAGGGGATAGGATAAGGGCCATGAGTTTTGACCTGTAAAATAAAACTCACGTCAGGAGCAAAATCTAGATCATTCTGGAGAATGCGTAAAGAAAGTTAGAAAAATTAGTAATACCACAAATTTACTAGTCCAGCTTTCCCTTGGTATCTTGTAAAATACAACAATTCAAGTAATATTTTCAAGGGGTTTTGAAATAGAAAAACGTGTTTGTTGCATATCATCAAATACATTTGTTCCATTCTCTGTGGACGTATGAGATTCATTCAAGAGCTTTCTGTGACAATTACTACTTTTAGCAGCTCGTTAATGAATTACGTTTGGCGAGGCTTCTTTGCCAATGTTTATTATTTGAAACTAGTTTTATGTTTCCACCTTACATGCTATTGGTAGGGCATGCGATTGTAATTTCATATTGATAGTGTTTAATTGATGATTTTTTCTCCACTATTTAAGGTTTAGTTGTATTTAGTTTGAAATTTAATATACATAGGGATGATTTAGTTTGAGATGAATCTATGGGTAAGATAATTTAGGTTATTCATAGCCTTGAGGACATTTTTCTTTGTGTATATCATAATGTATGTATAATCTACTAATGTGTAGATTTTAAGAATATAATATGTGTATTGCTTTATGAGATTATTTGTAGTAGTTTTTAGCAGAATTTGGACTATAAATTTTTACGCTTGTATTATTGTATTTGCTGAAATTTTTAGAGAATTTTTTAACAGTTTTTGTCTGCAAAATCTACAGGCTTTTGCTTCAGTTCTGTATAAAATTTTAGCAATTTTTTGATTGCTCAATCTGCAGATTATTGCATCAGTTTTTTCTGCGGAATTTAACAGTTTTTTTATTTGCAGAATCTTGAAATTATTTCAGGTTGATCAGAAGATTTTTTCTGGTTATGAAATATGGGCCATGAGAGTTTACATTTTGAATATTTGTTATGCAAGACATGCTTGTATATAACAAGACTAAGTCATCTTGACAACCATAAGAATAAGTTGTATGATAACTCAATTGTATTCTATAATTGTATTTTTTAAGTCTGTAAAAATGCTAAATAGTTTAGACAAGAGGTTTTTCACTAAACAGCTTTCAAGCTAAAGAAGAAACTGTGGAAGAAGATAAATCTTGATCATGTCTCAGAGAGAAGTATAGAAGCTTGGAGCTGAATAATATTGTTATATAAAAAAATATTCTAGGTCAGATATCAACAAGTCATAGATCAAGGAATGTAGAGAAGTATGTCGAGTTGTATGAAATGACTTTTTGAGAAGTCCCAAGAAATATCGACAAGTCAATTTGCATATAGAGAACTGAAGATATCGACAAGTCAATCTGCATATAGAATGAAGATATCGACAAGTCAAAAAGTCCATGTAGAGAAGTGGAGATATCGACAAGTCAATTCAACATGTAGAGAACTGAAGATATAGTTAGGTGTGTTGAGACCAATCTGGTTCTCAACCGGGAGAAATGTCACTTTATGGTGCAACATGGCATCATTCTTAGGCACAAGGTCTATAGTTAGGTCTTGAGGTGGATAAAGCCAAGGTGAGGGTCATTAAAAACCTTCCTCTACCAATTTCAGTTAAGGGAGTCCGCAGCTTTCTTGGCCATGCGAGTTTCTATCGGCGTTTCATCAAGGACTTCTCTAAAATCTCTAAACCCTTGTACAATCTTTTAGAGAAAGATGTCCCTTTTAAGTTTGATGATGAGTGCCTAGCTGCTTTTCAGAGCTTAAAAAAAAGTTTGATCATGGCACTTGTCATAACTGCACCTCTAAAAAAAGATATGTGTTGATGCATAATTGACCACGAGCGTGCTCTTTAATACTCGAGTTATTAAGTTCATAGGGGACTTTGTGCCTAGTGACCTAAGGCTTTTATAGTCTTGGATCCACTAACCTAACGCTCACTACATGGGTATTATTGCATAAGTCTTTTGTGGACCTCACTCATTGCACGATTAAATAAGCATATTTGTGATTGTTTAGGTGTTGTGAATAAAAGCATGAATCCATGTAATAACTCCGATATAAGAATTGAAGTATTGTGAGTCATTTTGAGTTTAGCGTTTATTATATTTATAACCATGTGATTGCCTTGATGAGTAGTGAGTCATGATTATTGATCTAGTTGTGATAGTATATATTTTAAGCATCTGCAAACACTGACATTTCTGGCTTGTAAGTTGATTTGTGGGATTTAAATTGATCTTTGTGTGAATAACTGCATTTGTTGAGATGTTGCTCATTGGTTGGTTTAGTTAATCTGAGGGGATCGTTGCATTCATGTAGTTGCATTCATGCATTTTTATTTCTTGTTATTTGAGTCTGTTTATGCTTGAGGACAAGCATCGGTTCAAGTTTGGGGGTGTGTTAAGTGGCATTTATGTCCACTTAGAATGCTCTATAAAGGCCTGAATTGGTGTTTTGTACTCAAGTTGTTTGTGTTTTTGATGCTTTTTGTAGTATTTTGCATTTAAGGCATAAATAAGGGATCAAGGAGATTTAACATTTCTTTTGTGCTAAATTGGTGTTAGGAAGGTGTCCTGGGAGTTTGCTCCTGGAATGTCATCAAGGATCAGCAAATAAAAGAAAGCAAATCAGTTTTTCCAGAATGCCAACGTGCCCTCGCTGTGCTAGCGTGCGACCGCGCCAGAGAAGCAGAAGGACAGCGCGCCCGCACTAATGAAGCGCGCGCCCGCGCCGAGTCAAAAGCTCAGTATCCTGTTTAAGTACAAGAGTGATTTTCTTGACTTCTCTTCTTATTGGGATGTTATATAAAGACATCTTAAAGATGTTTTTCATAACAGAACTTAAGGAGAAGACATCAAGAAGACCTCAGAGCCCAAATACAACCTAGGCATAGAGGATCTAGTTTATTCTTGTGATTCTTTATTTTAAGTTCTAATCTTGGATGCTAGTTTTCTTGTTTTGTTGAACCTATACTCTTGTTTAACGTACTTGATTATTATTCAGTTTATTAAAGACTTAGTTTATTATACCATGCTTTCATCGGAACCCACGGTGATGATGAGTTCGGTTATGGGCTAATCGTTATCGTGGGTTTCTAGCAGATTTATTATAGATTTCAATAGTTAATATGTTTTTATATCTTAGTGTACGACAAATATATAATATCCTAGTATTGGTTGTGCTTATTCGTCTTATGAGCGTCGCGAACTTATAAGATAGCGTGTTAATCTCTATTGAAGTGAAAGTGAATATAGGGGTTTAGAATATGCCATGCTAGCATAGGTTCATATATTTGATAAGCATGATTCGTTGGTAATTTTAAACATGTTACTTGCCCTATGCAATCACGATAGTTAACTTGTTCATTAAACCGTTATGTTATCAAATTCTATAGATATATAGGGTCTCAATATAATTGGTGTCTATTCAGCTTCTATCTCTTTTGTAGATGTCTGGTAGTAGGTTATTTGTACAATGAAAGTTGGCGCTTACTAGTTTCGTGTTGTCTGATTAGTGTCATCACCATTGCATGCTAAGGATAAGAACAAAAAGGTTATTGAATGAAGTAGTAATGAAGTTAGAATCCCATGTTTGTGTTATATAAGTAAATCACCCTTTTAATCTTTTAGTTAATTGCATGTTAGTTAATAATCTTAGTTATAAACAATCTCTGTGGGAATGATCCAGAATTAATTCTATATTACTTGCGATCGTGTATATTTGCGTGAATATTAGCGTGTGTTTTCGTCCTAACATGTTTTCGGCGCCACTGCCGGGGACCCGGTGTTAATTTTTAGTTTATGTGCTTGACATTAGCGATCGTTAAAGTTCACTGACTCGAATATTTTACTTGTTTACTTGTTACTTTTCAGGTACTTTAGAGAACGTTTATGCTAACACATTCTCGATCTCGAAAGAGAACGCTGGATAAAGAGGAGGAAGAAGTTTTAGTAGAGGAAGAAGTTCTTTCTAAGGAGGAGAAAGTTGAAGGAGAAGCTCTTGTTGCAATGGGTGAACCAGAAGCAAATACAAAGGCTTTGATGGACTACTCTCAGTCGAAAATCAATGATATTCAGTTTAGCATTGTCAGACCATCCATCATGGCTAAAAATTTTGAAAACAAGGCTAGCATGATTCAGATGGTGCAGAACTCGGTTCAGTTTGGGGGTTCTCCAACGGAAGATCCCAACATGCATATCAGAGATTTCATCGAGATCTGCGACACTATCAAAATTAATGTCTCTGAAGATACTATTAAGTTGAGGCTATTCCCATTCTCTATGAGGTATAAAGCTAAGTGTTGGTTATATTCTCTACCACCAGGCTCAATCACCAAGTGGGAAGATCTTGCTCAGAAGTTTCTCACTAAATTCTTCCCTATGGCAAAGATAGCTGCAATCAGGAATGCTTTTACTCAATTTGCGCAGCAATCGGGAGAATCTTTGTGTGAAGCTTGGGATCATCATAAGGAGATGCTTAGGAAGTGTCCTCATCATGGGATGCCTGACTGGATAATTATTCACTGCTTTTATAATGGATTGGGTGCAACTTCTGGACCCATGCTTGATGTAGCATCAGGTAGAGCCTTGTGCGCTAAAAGCTACGATGAAGATTATGATTTGATTAAACTGATGGCTGCTAATGAATATCAGAATCCTTCTCAGAGACTAACTCAAGGCAAAGTAGCGGGAATTCTCAAGGTAGATGCTGCTACTTCTATAGCTGCTCAGCTTATAGCTTTGACGATGAAGGTGGATTCTTTGGCTAATTATGGAGTTAATCAGATCACTAGTGTCTTTGAGCTTTATACTGGTGCACATGAGACAGTGCAGTGTGCTATTTCTAGTGAATCAGCTCACTTCACGAGCAACTTTTAGAGGTCATAGCAACCAGTCCTAGCCACCTATCATCCCAACAACCGCAATCATCATAACTTCAGCTGGAACAACACTAAGAATGCGGTGCAGCATCCTTATCAGCTGTATGCCGCAAAGCAATACTACCATCTTGGTTTTCAACAACCGCAATACGCACCAAGACAACAACTCTAACTGTAACAATCTAATGAAAACTCTAAATTGGAGGAGTTTAGGCTCATGTGCAAGAGCCAAACGGTTTCTATCAAGACATTGGAAAATCAAATTGGGCAGATTGTCAATGCCTTGCTGAATCGACAACCTGGTACCCTCCCTAGTGACACTAAGGTGCTAGGAAAGAAGGAAGCAAAAGAGCAGGTTAAGGCAATTATATTGAAGTCTGGGAAGGTTGCAAGCCAAGAAAAAGCTCAAGTTCAAGAATCTGAAGATATGGCTGAAGAAGAAGTGCAGAAGGAAGCAGAAGTGGAACTAAGGAAGTAAAATGTGGAACACACTCCTCCCGAGGGTAATACATGGGAGAAACTGATCTATCCTCCACGACCTTTTCCTAAGAGGCTGCAGAAGGAAAAGTTGGATAAGCAGTTAACGAAGTTTCTTGAGGTGTTCAAGAAACTTCATATCAACATACCTTTCCCTGAAGCTCTTGAATAGATGCCTAGCTATGTCAAGTTTATGAAATATATTCTCTCTCGGAAAGTGAAGCTCAATGAAATATAGATCGTTGCTCTCACGGAGGAATGCATTGCTGTGGTGGAACAGAAGTTGCCTCCGAAGCTTAAAGATCCTGGAAGCCTCACTATTTCTTGCACCATTGGAAAAGTGTCATTCGACAACTGCTTATGTGACATGGGAGCTAGCATCAATTTGATGCCTTTGTCTATCTTCAAGAAGTTGGACTTACCTGATCCAAAGCCTACGTATATGACCTTGCAGTTGGCCGAACGTTCTACAAGGCATTGTGGAGGATGTCTTGGTCAAGGTGGACGAACTCATCTTTCATGTATATTTTGTAATTCTTGATTTCGAGGAGGATAAGAAGATTCCTATAATCTTGGGAAGACCGTTCTTGGTTACGGGTCGAACCTTGATTGATGTGCAGAAGGGTGAGCTCACTATGTGAGTACTGGTTCAGAATGTGACTTTTAATGTGTTTAATGTCGTGAAATTCCTCACTGATAATAAGGAGTGCATAAAAGTGGAGTTGGTCGGTTATTTGGTTACTTCAGAACTTGATCAAATGCTAAGGTCTAATGCGTTAGAGAAAGCCTTATTGGGAAATTCAGATAGTGAAGATGACAAAGGTGATGAGCAGTTGCAATATTTGAATGATTCTCATTGGAAGGGAATGATGGATATGCCATTTGAATCTTTTAGATTGGAAGAGCTGAAAAATTCTCCAAAATGCCTCAAGTCATCTATTGAGTAATCTCCTACACTCGGGTTTAAACCATTACATGAACACTTGAGGTATGCATTTTTAGGTGATACATCTACTTTGCTTGTTATTATTGCATCTGACCTTTCAGGTAGTGATGAGGATAAGTTCTTGAAGATTCTGAGAGATTTCAAATCGGTAATACGATAGACTATAGCAGATATCAAGGGAATCAGCCCTTCTTATTGCATGCATAAAGTTCTACTAGAGGAAGGTAGAAAGCCAACTATTAAGCAACAAAGAAATCTTAATCCAATCATGAATGAAGTTATGACGAAGGAAATTCTTAAGTGGCTAGATGTAGGGGTCATCTATCATATTTCTGACAGTTCTTTGGTGAGTCCAGTAAAATGTGTGTCGAAGAAAGGAGGCGTCAAAGTTGTTGCTAATGAGAAGAATGAGCTCATTCCTACTTGAACAGTCATAGGTTGGAGAGTTTACATGGATCACAGGAAGCTGAATAAAGCTATGAGGAAGGATCACTTCCCTGTTTCGTTTATTCATCAGATGCTTGACAGGTTGGCTAGGCATGAGTGCTATTGTCTTCTGGATGGCTATTCGGGTTATAATCAAATTTGTATCTCTCAAAAGGATCAAGAAAAGACTACCTTTACTTGTCCATATGGTACTTTTGCCTTAAGAAGAGTTTCTTTCGATTGTGTGGTGCACCTGCCACATTTCAGAGATGCATAATGGCTATCTTCTATGACATGATTGGTGAGAATGTGGAAGTATTTAAGGATGATTCCTCTGGGTTCTGTGATTCTTTTGACGAGTGCTTGCAAAATCTTGGCACCATTTTTAAAAGGTGTGTTGAGATCAATCTGGTTCTCAACCGGGAGAAATGTCACTTTATGGTGCAACAGGGCATCATTCTTAGGCACAAGGTCTCTAGTATAGGTCTTGAGGTGGATAAAGCCAAGGTGAGGGTCATTGAAAACCTTCCTCTACCAATTTCAGTTCAAGGAGTCCGCATCTTTCTTGGTCGTGCGAGTTTCTATCGGCGTTTCATCAAGGACTTCTCTAAATCTCTAAACCCTTGTACAATCTTTTAGAGAAAGATGTCCCTTTTAAGTTTGATGACGAGTGCCTAGCTGCTTTTGAGAGCTTAAAACAAGTTTGATCACGGCACTTGTCATTGCACCTATAAAAAAAGATATGTGTTGATGCATAATTGACCACGAGCGTGCTCTTTAATACTCGAGTTATTAAGTTCATAGGGGACTTTGTGCCTAGTGACCTAAGGCTTTTATAGTCTTGGATCCACTAACCTAACGCTCACTACATGAGTATTATTGCATAAGTCTTTTGTGGACCTCACTCATTGCACGATCAAATAAGCATATTTGTGATTGTTTAGGTGTTGTGAATAAAAGCATGAATCCATGTAATAACTCCGATATAAGAATTGAAGTATTGTGAGTCATTTTGAGTTTAGCGTTTATTCTATTTATAACCATGTGATTGCCTTGATGAGTAGTGAGTCATGATTATTGATCTAGTTATGATAGTATATATTTTAAGCATCTGCAAACACGCACATTTCTGGCTTGTAAGTTGATTTGTGGGATTTGAATTGATCTTTGTGTGAATAACTACATTTATTGAGATGTTGCTCATTGGTTAGTTTAGTTAATCTGGGGGGATCGTTGCATTCATGTAGTTGCATTCATGCATTTTTATTTCTTGTTATTTGAGTTTGTTTATGCTTGAGGACAAGCATCGGTTCAAGTTTGGGGGTGTGTTAAGTGGCATTTATGTCCACTTAGAATGCTCTATAAAGGCTTGAATTGGTGTTTTGTACTCAAGTTGTTTGTGTTTTTGATGCGTTTTTGTAATGTTTTACATTTAAGGCATAAATAAGGGATCAAGGAGATTTAACATTTCTTTGATGCTAAATTAGTGTTAGGAAGGTGTCCTGGGAGTTTGCTCCTATAATGTCATCAAGGATCAGCAAATAAAAGAAAGAAAATCAGTTTTTCCAGAATGCCAACGTGCCCTCGCTGTGCTAGCGTATGACCGCGCCAGAGAAGCAGAAGGACAGCGCGCCCGCACTAATGAAGCGCGTGCCCGCGCCGAGTCGAAAGCTCAGAATCCTGTTTAAGTACAAGAGTGATTTTCTGGACTTCTCCTCTGATTGGGCTGCTATATATAGACAACTTAAAGACGTTTTTCGTAACAGAGCTTAAGGAGAAGACAACTAGAAGACCTCGGAGCATAAATACAACCAAGGCGAAGAGGATCTAGTTTATTCTTGTGATTTTTTGTTTTAAGTTCTAATCTTGGATGCTAGTTTTCTTATTTTGTTGAACCTATACTCTTGTTTAACGTACTTGATTATTATTCAGTTTATTAAAGACTTAGTTTATTATACCATTCTTTTATTGGAACCCACGGTGATGATGAGTTCGGTTATGGGCTAATCGTTATTATGGGGTTTTAGCGGATTTACTATATATTTCAATAGTTAATATGTTTTGATACCTTAGTGTACGAAAAATGTATGATATCCTAGTATTGGTGTTGCTTATTCGTCTTATGAGCGTCACGATAGATAACATGTTAATCTCTATTTAAGTGAAAGGGAATATAGGGGTTTAGAATATACCATGCTAGCATAGGTTCATGTATTTGATAAGCATGATTCATAGGTAATTTTAACAATCTTACTTGCCTATGTAATCACGATAGATAACTTGTTCATTAAACCGTTATATTATCAAATTCTATAGACATATAGGGTCTCAATATAATTGGTGTCTATTCAGCTTCTATCTCTTTTATGGATGTCTGGTAGTAGGGTATTTGTACAAGGAAAGTTGGCGCTTACTAGTTTCGTGTTTTCTGATTAGAATCATCACCATTGCATGCTAAGGATAAGAACAAAAAGGCTACTGAATGAAGTAGTAATGAAGTTAGAATCCCATATTTGTGTTATATAAGTAAATCACCCTTTTAATCTCTTAGTTAATTGCATGTTATTATCTTAGTATTGAATAATAACCATGCCATTGTTGCATAAGTACATTAATTGAAATTAACCTAAACCAGTCTCTATGGGAACGAACTAGAATTAATTCAATATTACTTGCGATCGCGTATACTTGCGTGAATATTAGCGCCTATTTTCATCCTTACAGCTGTGTAGAGAATTTGAGATATGAATAAGTCATTTTACTGAATATTAGAATTATTTTATGTTCAATTATACTGAATATTTATTGTTGGTTTATTGATTACAAATTTAAGTCAAAAATAGAGATGAATCGGCTAATGAAAGTAGATTGTGAATGGCATGTGCTTCTGGACAAAGGCAAGTTTACTCTATCCCCTTATTCATGCTTATTAAATTTTAAAAATCATTTCATTTTATGTTTATTTATCTTGAGAATATATTTTCCTTCTAAATCCTAAAAAATATGGACGTGCTATCCCCTTTGTATATAGAATATTCATTTGGGTAATTTATCTCTTTGAATAATGATGACCTTAAATCTAGGTGTGTTTATTTTTTTTGAACCACCCAATTTTATTGTCATTAGTTGGATCCGTGTTTCAGATTAACCTTATGAATCATTTGATACCATTGACCTAATTGTTCATAGGAAATTTCCAAAATCTTATTATTATTTAACGTTGGAGCCATTTTTAAATATTTTATTTTGTTACAATTTAGCAAGCAAGGGTTGTTTATCAATTAAGTAACCCAAACCTTATTTAATATTGATTATTCTTAATATTTTGAGAAGATCAATATTTTAAATCGTAGTTCATTATCTTATTCGTAACGAACTGTATTCTTAAAAGTACAATTGGTTTATCGTTCTAGCGAGTACTATATTTCATTATTTTATTGATTTTGATGCTTGAATTTTATTATTCAAATTTTGAAAATGTTCATTCAACCGTGAATATCTTACTCAGAGAATAGTCAACGTGGGAGGTGCCCATGGTTTGAAATTGTTTATCCCAAGTGCGGATATTATAAATTTTATTGTTTGGCTCAAGTGAAGCCATGGGTTTAGGTGGGACCCATTATATATGCTAGCATCGAAATGTTTGATGAATCTACGATGAGCCATGAACAGGCGAGCGCAGTATTCACGCGGAGAATGGTACTCTTCCGTGTTAGTTGATCGCATCACAAAGGTACCTAGGATGGAAACGAACAGATTCACAACTTGTGATTATTTTGATCATGTGCCCTTGATGAGTTTGCTTCCTTTATTCGAAAAGCAACTCGAATTTGAAATTTTTTCATGGAAATGTTATATTTCATAATATTCATTGTCATATTTTGCACTTTTATCCTTATTTTGTGATGTACAACTTTCACTATGTATTATTCTATTATTATTGGATATCTTGCTGAGCATGTAGATTGTCATTCTTGTTATTTCTTAAAATCATATACAGTAGAATATGAAATGAAAGATTATGACGAGTAACAGAGGTAGAGGAAAGGGAAAAGTCAGACAAGATTATCCTTAGTTGAACGGTTCGACACAGAAGATGCAGTTTCGAGCTTATCTAGTATTTTAATAATTTCAAATATGCACACTTATGAGTTTGTATTAAGACATTTATGGATATGTAACAAGTGATAATTAGACTCCATCTCGAGACAATGGAGTGGTGTTCCCCTAGTGAGATATTTTATCTCATTATATATTGAAATAATGCAGGTTTCACCATATGGTACTCTCATGACACACATTCTCAAGGTGGAGGATTTTGGGTCGTCATAAATTAAATTTTTAATATTCTAATAAAATAATATATGTGTTAGTTATTTATTTTTATGTTTATAATACATGAAGGTAATGTTTGTTAATTTTATTTTTTTCATTTTTAAAAATGTTATTATATCTATAATCGTAATAATTTTTCCTTAATTTTATATTATTTACTTTAAATATATACGTAAATATAAAAATATAAAATCTTAATCATGAAAATATATTTTTAATAAAATACATGTTTATTTTTAATTGTGTTAAATAAAACTAACTTAAATTTATATTAATTGTATATTTGAAATTAATAATAAAATAATATTTTGAATATTACTAATGAATATAGCTAACATCACTAAAAGAATTTCTTTGCCCATTCAATAAAATTATAGATAATGTTGTTTTATCTAACAAGTTTACGTAATAGCCTTCAAGATTTTCTTATGTAGGTTAATTAGAAAATTCTTGATAACCCCTTTTAATTGATTACTCGCATTTTTACAGGAATAGGTGATTTAAAATCTTGTTATCTCATATTCACTTGAATATATCAGCACTATATTTTTTAATATGTTAAAAATACTTTATAAATATTGTAGTGTATTTGAAATTTTTATTTAATAATAAAGAATTGTACCATACAGTACAACAAGAATTACATAAGCAAATATTTATGTAAATTTAAGTGTCAAGGATATGTTCTAGTAATATGCTAAATTGTAAAATGTTTCCAAATTTTTTTTGTATTATTTTAGATTTGTTTTTTATTGTGTTAAAAAATTTACATCTTTACATGAAATAAATAATTAAAATATTGGGTATCTCCCATTTTAAAAATTGTTATTTTTCTTAACATATATATAGAACAAGTAAAAACATAAAATTTTATGTTTTAGCATCACATTAAAAATTGATATCATAGTCAATATCTACTCCTTACAAAAGTAAACAAAATAATTATTATGTAATCAAAAATTATTATATAGAACAAGTAAAAACATAAAATTTTATTTTTAAGTTGTGCACTCAAGTATTATTTTAAGTAAGGTGTAAAATATTACTTTTATTGCCTAGAAAATCAATTGTGTTTATTATTTGATCAAAATAAAAAATCACAAGTACATATTCCGCCATTTAGATATGAAATTAAGCTTATAAAAAATGCTATATTTTTTATCAAATTTTTACATTTTTAAATTGAAAGTATCCCAATGTTATTAATGTAATAGCAAGATTATTTTGAATTCATGGGCGCTTATTTTTCCCTAGCTATAGGGAAAAATGGTACATGAAAGAATTAAAGTTGTTAATTTATATGAGCCGTTTGATTTTAACCATCCAATTCATTGACATTACAATAGAATACATATCATACTTCATCACAATCGTTGATTTGTGTTAGGGTTTTATCTTGACCGTCCAATTATTTATGAGGACTCTATATAAGACTAACATTGAGCCTCATCTTTGCATCACAAAAACCTTCCGCCTCCTCTGTGCATTATGCATCTGCCTCTCTTCCCCTCTTTGTGAAATCCTAACCACAAATTCATATCAAATTCAATGCCCCTTCTTCTTTTTTATGCGATTAAGCATATATCTTCTCATATATGTTTATTAGAAAAGTCTTCTTAACCATTTTTGATATTCATTACTCTAATTTCAATTCTTTCAATCCCCTAATTTGTAAATGTTGAGTGGGTAATTTTATGTGTGAAGTCTTGTTAACTTGGATCCACTCCAATAGTGTAAGAATTCAGTTCTGTTACTTTGTTGAAAACAACTTTATCTGTAGGCATCTAGTTTTGTTATACAAACTTATCTTCAATTTTGTTGTAAATAAATTTTCGAAATACTCATCATATTTCTTATATTTTCTTATAATTTTGCAGTAAACAATGAAGAAAATGCTCAAAAATTAATATATGCAGCCTTTCATGCCTTTCTTCCTGGAGTGAGAAGGCAAATTACAAGAAAGATTAGTGACAGGAGCTTTTACAGCGTACTGGCACTGTATTACATTTTGTATTTACAATTGCTTTGTATTTCGAATTGATAAAATATTTATTAATTTAAAGAAATTATTTGTTTATCAATTATTGTACATGATTTATTTATTGATAAATAAATATTCATTAATTTATGAATAAATAGCAATTTTCAACTCTAAACCCAATATTTTACATCATATGATACCCACTTTACAATTTTCGAGGTAATATTGAAAATGAAAATTAAGGTACTAAAATAAATCTATAATTTTATTATTGTGACAATTGAAAGCTAACTAAAAATTTAACACTTTTATATTTAACAAAACATGTTTGGTTAATTTATAACATCTCGACATTTCAAAATATTAATTCAAAATTAAACTAATAAATATAAATTAAGATAATTCAAATTCTAAGGCCTAATGATGAAGTTTCCAAACCCAAGATATCAAAAAGTCACTCCAGAAATAAAAGTAAAGATATTGAGGCCGAGCTTGCACACTAGTACACTAGTTCAATAACAAAAGTCCAAAAAGAAATAAATAAAGATCCATCACCCTATATAGTGAGCGGATTCTATAAACTCATATACTACTAAAACTGGGAGTTTCTAAAAGTCTTTTATATTTTTAATATCACAATGTCAATTATCTAAATTAATAAAATATTTTTGATACAACAACATGATCCAATAAAATGAACAATTTTTTAAAAAAAATGAGCAACGAAAATCACGTACTTTGATTTCGGTGTTGTAACGAGAAACTCAAAATATAATACTCCCTTCGTCCCTTTTTAGTTGTCACTTTTTGTTGTCACATTTAACTTTGACCTGGTCAAATTGACTAAAGTTTGACCGAAGTTTATTAATAATTTAAAATTGAACAAAATAAAAAAATTATATCACCGGAAAGTAGATTAAATCTATATTAATATATAATTTTTAGTTTTTTCAAGTAATATAAGGGTAATGTTTAATTTACGGTAAAAAATTGGTCAATTTGACTTTTATAAAAGAAAATGTGACAACTAAAAAGGGACGGAGGGACTAACATCTTAAATATTAGCTCAGGAAATTAAACACTAAAAACACCGAATCTTATCCATACACCTGCATACTGTCACTATTATAGTAAATAAGCATTAAAATATTATAAGTAAATAATGGTTGTCAATATAGAAGATTCGCGTAAGAGCAAGTTCTAGCGTTCATACAAACTTAAAAGCAGTAGAAGATTAGCTTTGTAAGAAAAAAGTATATTCAACGTTCTATATAATTTATAAATTTATTGAGCCATTTTTAACTGATGTAAGTTTATGATTTTTCTTTATTTATTTAGAACATACTAATATGAATCTAAATTTTTGACTATTCTTTATTTAATTTAGGATGCAAATTAATGTGAATTGTAGGTGCAATTTGTCTCATATTTTCATTCAGTCATCTTTCCCATGGTCAAATATCCTTTTGTTGAGATTTTTAGTCGCTGATCTCCTGAAAAGATAATAGAAAATCAATCGTATTATGAATTCGCAAAGCAAAAGATATCTTAATTTATTTGAGCTGAAAAAATTAATTATAAATGATAAAGAGTATAAGATCGTGTTCGGGCCTTCCTCTACTACCTTATGGTTTTAGAGCGACTGGTTATTGATTATGATATCAAGAGTTATGATTCGATCCAGGATAGGTTGATGATGAGTTATATTGGGTTAGGTTCCACATATTGGGTTTAAAATATGTGTTATTATTATTATTTTTTCTTGTCTTCTTCATATTCAAATCAGTTATTTTTTTTTCTTGGATATTTTAAATTTTAATCATAATTATTGTTTTTTCTTCGATTTAGTTGGATTTCTCGACGGTAATTGATTTTGGTTGAAATTGTTTTTTTCCTACTGATTTTTGTTGGGACTCTAATATACACCGTCGATCTCGCTTTGATGATATTGGCTCTTTGATAATATTATTTTTTCTCTTTTTCCCCCTCATCTTCATTTCCTTTTCTCGTGTTGATGATGGGGGTAACCCTAGACACATTTGTATACTTCTCCGCCTTCTATTTTATTTTACCGGGTGTTGTAGGCACATTGGTTCTTCACGGGAATTGTATAGGTTATTTGGTGGTCGAGGCACACTGGTTTATTATATATGGTGCTCTAGGCACATTGGCCCTACGAGAGATTATTTAGTTTATTTGGTGCTCAAGGCACATTGGGCCTTTGAGGGGATTGATTTAGTTTATTTGGTGTTCTAGGCACATTGGTTTAGTTTATCTGGTGCTCTAGGCACACTAGCCCTTCACCGGATTTGATTCAATTTGGATATAATTTAAATTGAGATACAATTTTTATTTGGTTGAGGATTAGATACAATTTGGTGACTTGGATTCAATTATCTGGGGTTTGTATTTGGTTGATTATGGAGTTTGGTTTTGGATTTGGATTCAATTTTGCATGCAGTTTTAATATTATTTTCGATGGTTGCAGATTTGTTGCTTTGGTGATTTGATTGCTTTGTCTTATTTTGGATGAAGTTTTAGTATTGTTTTCAGTGGTTGCAGATTTATTGCTTTGGTGACTTGATCATTTTAATTTCTCTTAGGTTGTTGCGCCTTTGGACGATTTCTCTTTTGTTGTTGCGTTCTTTTTTTTTTTGCGTGTTTGGATTCATTTGGAAGTTTTTTGTTTGTTTGGATTCATAACTCTTTTTTTGGATTTGTTTGAATGCTCTTGAATCTGGTGTTGCAGCATTGGATTTGTTTGGTTACGCGGCTCCGTCACTTGGTTTGGAAACTCCCGATTCAATATCGTGAGTTTGGGTAAGGGGTGTTAACATATATAATGATATTATATTATTGGATAGTTTCATTATTATAACAATTTTTTTATTAGAATATTTTCCTTCATTATGTTTGGTTGTTGGGTATATAAGCCTCTCTTTTATTATAATTGAGAACAAGTCTTATTATAATAAAATCATTATTATGTATAGTTTAACATTGTATCAAAGCTCAGTTTAGGGAGGAACTCGTGTCCGTGTCCTCCCACCCCCATTTATTTAATTTTTTTTTGATATTTATATTGGTATTAGTTGTATATGTTGTTGTCAATCATATCGAAAAGTATCGTACGATTTGGGGGGAGTGTTAAAGAGTATAAGATCATGCTCGAGCCTTCCTCTACTACCTTAAGGTTTTAAAGCGACTGGTTACTTAACAATAACATTAATTACGAAGTATTTCTGATGTTCATAGAAGTTGTTAGGGGAGATGCAATCTTTTCCGGGGAATCAGTAAATTCTTGATTTTGGACTTAGAAAAGGTTGATCCTTTTGGAAGCATTAGGAATCATAAATTTGAGAATATTATTGGAAATAAATTATAAGTATGCATTTGAAAATATTTTTATGTTGCCACTGTACATGTTATTGGCAGGGCATGCGATTGTAACTTCATTTAATATAGTGTTTTAGTTGATGACTTTTTCTCAAATATTTGAGGTTTAGATTTATTAAGTTTAAAATTCATTATACCCAGGGGATGATTTACTGAACTTGAGACGAATCTATGGTAAGATAATTTAGGTCATTCATAAGTTTGAAGACATTTTGCTTTGTGTTTGTTATAATGTGTTTGAAATCTATTAATTTGTAGATTTTAAGAATATAATATGTGTATTGCTTTATCATATTATTTGGAGTAGTTTTTTTGTAAATTATTGCATCAGTTATTTCTACCAAATTTAACAGTTTTTTTGATTTGCAGAATCTAGAATTTTTTTCAGGTTGATCTGTAGGTTTTTTCTGGTTATGAAATATGGGCATTTAAAGTTTACTTTCTAAATATCTATTGTTCAAGACATGCATATACATAACAAGACTAAGTTATTTTGATAACCCTAAGGATAAGTTATATGATAATTCAATTGTATTCTACACACTATTAAAAAAAACTTCAATAGACATTGGCCAGAAACCAATATTAAACATTTCCCGACCGATGTCTATGCGGGTGTAGAGAAAGATACCCCCACATGACATCGGTTGTGAACTAATGTCTGGGAACATCTTTAACATAGGTTCCAGATTACAGTTTGATTTATATTGTTTGTTTTTAAACAAAAATTGCATTACAATCTTTTCCAAATAGCTTTTATATGATCTAGGTATGAACTTTAACAATTAATTTACAAAGTATAAATCAATATTTACATCGTTTTAGAAAGAAAACTAATATCAAAGTTGACTTTTGACATCGGTTTTGGATATGAAACAGATGTCAAAGTTACCTTTTTACATCACATATAAAAGAAAACCGATGTTAGAGGCTTGATTAAACATTGGTTCATTGAATAAATCTGATATGTTTAGCATCTTCAACATTAGTTATAAACAAGTTGTATATATCAACTGATCTTTATGCCTTATACGTTTACATACACATTTAATTTATAAACACCCAAAAATTCCAAAATTTGGACAAACAAACAGAAAGACAAGACCAAAAAATCAAAATCACATAATTTGATAATCATTAATAACCCGATCTACCCCCTACAACAATGAAACCAACAAACCAACAAAAAATTATAAAGTCAATAAAAATACCATCATGTACAAAAGAAACATCAAAATTCTAAAGTCTACTACAATCCAAATACTGATCCTATAGAACATCCCTGAACATCTCTTAAGGCACTATGCCATAAGTGCACAAAGGCAACGGTTTTAGCTAGCGTTGCACGAAAAGCGTTGCATTATCTATAAAATTTTCAGTTTATTACAACACAGTGGAGAAAGCGTTGCAGTACATTGAAGCTACCGTAGCTAATAACTGTTCGTGTTGCGCAAGATGCAACAGTAGAGGTCATAGCATTGCATTAGACATTTTAGTTATTTAATAAATGTTAACATGGCATGCTGACGTCAGCATGCTGACTTGAAATGTTGATGTGGATTCAGTGGATGGGACCCAAAATGCTGACATGGCGTGCTGACATGGCACAAGTGGGGCCCACATGCTGAGGTGACACTTTAATCGTTGCATTTGCTTTCTGGTGTTGCAGTAGGTTATTTAGTGTTGCCTTAGCTATTGTACTATTTTTAAAAATTATTTGTTATATCCATGTTCTAATTTTTTTAACAAGGCCTGCCCCGTAAAGAAAAAAGAGCCTCTAGGATCCTGTTGTCCCGTACAATATGTTGAAGGTATCATTCTGTAGTCTTTCGAGTTATCCTCGTAGGGAAATGATGGAAAAGATCCAGTGTATGTTATAGAAGCCCTGTCTCCGTATTCGGAGGGTTGTCCTCGACGGGAGACTCTAGGGTTATCTCATACTTTGCACTTCTACCCTTGGGATCATTTATCCTGTAATCTGGTGGGTTATCCTTATGGGGGGGAAAGGATGTGCTTTGGTATTTACGATAAGTCATGGCTATACATATGATTACAATCGACGAAAGTAGAAGTAGTGGATGGGGGATATCAATTGGATGGGGAGTTTCTTTGTCCGTGAATTCTCGATATTATAACCGAGCCATGGGCCTTTGTGACTAGGCCGCATAATCGGGCACTCCTGAAGAAAATTAATATTGGAGTTACAATAGGATGTTAGTTCGACAATTCCTATTGGGTTGCGGAATGAAAAACCAAGTCCATCTAGGTTTCTTGTACCCTAAGAACTATATTCGACTTAATCTTCTATAAAAGGAGGTACGTAGGTATGTTGTGAGTCCACATGTTTGAGAGCTCTGAGAAGGAAAACATAAACCCTATCAATCTTAACCATTTCTTAAGCACAAATGAACGCAATTTGGTGATTTCTCCAACTACCGACCACCGCTGCATATCTTGATTCTGGTCGTGAACCTCAAATCTTTGCTTACCAAATTCCTCCATTAATAGATGCTCTAAGAGTGAATATCATGCAAAAATAATATTTCTTATTGGGTTCGTTAGCCGGACGATCAGAAGTAGTATGAAATCCAGGAAGTACATCTCCAATACATAATAAAAGACAAAATAATAGTGAAACTGGTGAACTTTTGCTTAACCAAAAGAAATGCAAATCCAGTAGTAAACGCCAATTGAGTAGTTGTTATAAGTGGAGTGATCGATATAGGAAGATGAGATATGCCATAGGAATATAAATAATTAGTAGCCCCGGTTAGAATGCTAATAACATCAATCGACATGAGTTTAGTCCTAAGAATGTCCTTACTTCGACGATACAGATAAGAGATTATGATTGAGATGAAGAGAAAAGGCCAGTAAGCTATTTCTAGAGAGCTTGACACCCAAACTCGCATCCCCCTAGAGGCCAAACACAATTTAATCCAAACACAAACTAAGTTTTCTACACAACAGTAACGAATAGCTTGCCTGTTAAATCTTCAAGATTAGTTTCACCTTCACCTATAAATAAAGCTGCCGCATTTTTCTTATAAAAATTTCAAATTTCTGAAGCCGTTTGCATACTTATTTAAACAAAAAAAAATTTATAGTAATTTTATACTCTTTATAGAATCATATATACTAATAAGAGAAATACTTGACATTATCTTAAAGTTTTTTTCTTTTTTTTGCGTAAATCATTTTCTTAAAGTTACCGTATTACATTCTATTACTATATTTATTACATTATTTATCTTCATTTTATATAAAATAAGTATTAAAAGGAATTTATGTTAATTTTTGGTAATCATGGATGTTGGCACCACCAAAATAGCAATAGACGTTAGAATGAAGCCTTAATGACCTTTCGACCCTTAAGTATGGGCTGTTATACCTATTATTCCCAAATATATCCCAAATTTATGAAGTCATACTTTTTTACACCTGGGTATTAGTTTTCCTACCTTTTTACCCTTTTCAACATTAAAAATACATATCGACAAATATCGGAGGGTAAAATCGTCTTTTACTAAAATTGTTCCCTCAAAAATTGAGAAAATGTTCCCGCCAAACCCCACAGCCCCTGTGGTTATATAATTAGACACACACATACACAAATATATATATATATATATATATATATATATATATATCGATATATATTTTATTGAAGAATTCTTGAGCATGAATCTTAATTGTTAGTGTGGAACCATAATAGTGCTACGAACATCATTAACGGATGCGAATGCAGGAAGGTGTATCTATGGTTTCTTCTGATTCGGGGTAAGTAAATTTGTACATGACATGAAGTTATATTTATTTAATGGTTATTTAACCTTTTCCCCATTATTTTGCAGGATGATATGGGGAATTTATGTAATTTCAATCTATGGTTCGACCCCCCTTTGTGCCCAAGGTCAAGAACCATATTTCCCGAACTTTAAGAAAAATAGAGAAGTTAGAGGATAATTTTATGAAATTAGAAGTTATTGCTGAAATGAAGGCGAAGAAGAGAAACCCTGTTTTGATGTATATAGTCATTATTGTAGTCATTTTGTTGTTTGTACTGATGAATAATGAAGTGGAATCAAAGACTAAGAAATATGATCTACCTAAATTAAACCTTTGTAGTAGTAACGTAGCTTTTGACGTATGACTAGGTAGTCCAAATTTTCCAACACTGTAATCTAAATATATAATGAAATAATCAATGAAGTGGAATAATACTAAGAAATATAATCTACCTAAATAAAACCTTTGTAGTAGTAATGTAGCTTTTGACGTATGACTACGTAGTCCAAATTTTCCAACATTGTAATCAAAATTTATAATAAAATTATCACAATTGCAAAAGAAAGTGATTTAATTAATAAGTTCATAATCCATCATTACATCCCTATTATATAGTTGTAACTAAAAGATAAATAACATCAATTCCACATAAACATAAATTGTGATAAATTGATTTAGCATCAATTAAAACTGCATAAATGCATGACTATTTTAAAGTGAAAAAGTTGCATCTCATGTGTTCTTTTTCTTCTTTGTTGAAGGTCCTGCAGTTTTGTCTTTCTTTTCATTCTTGATTTTTTATAGTTCTTCTAAAAGTGCACCTGGTGTGATAACAGATCTTCCATGAGATATGGAAGACTTCAATTGGACAGTTTGGATTAATTCAAGATTCTGGGAAGTATTTTCTGTACAAAAACCCAGAATTAATGAGGGGTACCCCGTCTGGTCTCTAGTACATGTATGGTCTATCAATGTAATAAAGAAATGGTCAGTTAGTAGCTTATAGACACATACAATTATAATAGAGAAAACCAAGAAAAAAATTAAAATATACCTAGTCCCACAATTTTTATTTTCATGGTTTTGTCAAAATTTAATGATGAAAATAATGTCCAAGGGCATGGTAGTTGACACACAGCCCTAATCCTTGTTATGTTACTTTTAGATATCTTGATGACCTTCCCCTCACTAGTACTATGGTTCTGTATTTCCTCCCTCCACTGTTTGTAATCATTGAATATCATTCGAACTCTCTACTTTGGCTTGTCTTTCTCTTCAAACACTGGAAATGCTTTCTCCCTCTTCTGAGTTAGAAACTCGTCATAAAATTCTTTATCTGCCAAGCTTTCCAGATCCTAACCGTCGTAATCACCATCAACCTGCATGTCCACATCCTTCTCAACCTCTCTGTTTTAACTTAAACCTAGTCCTTACCTAAGTCTTCAAATCCATTCCACTTCCTCTTCAACATTCTTACTAAAAAGAAGGTCATCATCTGTCATGGAGTAGTCACTATTAGCAAAGTCATAGTATTCAATTTTATCAATCCAATCTCGTACATCATTGCTATCCTCTCCTTCACTCCTACTTTGAACATTTTAACCTTCAAATGGTACCAATTATTTTTCATTTGAATGGTCAATATACATCCAACTCTTGTTTAGGCAGTCTGTAATACAAAGAACCAAAGCTCTCATAACCCAATACATTAGTCCACCCTCTAATATTTTTCAAAGTAATTTTATCAAGGTCTTGGAAATGAAACACAATGGCTTTACCCCTACATATTCAATTCTGGGAATCCACTTTAACTTCCCTCCTTGAAACAAACACATACTTGAAACATCATCACCTTTAAAAGAAAATAAATGGATATAAACATATTTAACACATAAATATAAACATCCGACTACATTATTTATTCATTCATTAGTTTTAATATACAGACAACTAAAAGGTTAAGAACAATCGGGTAAACACATTAAATTTAAACATTAACTGGCACACACATATACAGAGTTTTGAACATAACATTCAACCAACCGATCAAAATGGAAAATATTTATCGGTAAAACATAAACCGAGGTTAAGAGAAATACCGAGAAAATACCGAGAAACCCATGACTTTGAATGATTCACACAATCCAAGCCCGAAAATTATTAATCGCCACTATAATTAAGTTTATGATGTTTAATTTTGGAGCAACTAAAGTCTTAGAATGTTTAGGGTTCAAAAAGTATATAAAAACTCAATCATCAGGGAACAATTTTAGTAAAAAAATAGTTTTACCTTCCGATATTTTCCTATATGTCATTTTATTGCTGAAAAGGGTTAAAAGGTACGAAGACTTATACTATAGGGTTTAAATGATATGACTTCATAACTTTGTGGTTCATGGTTATAAAAGCCCATTCTTTAAGGGCCAAAAGGTCATTAAACCTAAAATAAAAGTTGGATAGATAAAAGATGATGAAACCTTTAATTAAAAAATATTAACGTTATACAGAATTTCACGTGTTCATTTTACCGTAATTTAAGATAAAGTACTCTCATACGGTTGTAAATAAGTCGATATGGTCATAAAGAGTTTGGTGTTCGGTTCGAGTTATTAATAAGTCGAACATGGAGAGAATTTTTAGGCTCCATTTGTATATAGATGAACTTGAGCACAATATAAATCGAGAAAAATCATGATCAAGTTCAATAACAACTTTCGTGAATAGACTTGTGAGTAAGTATATTTATATGCTCGCTTGTATAACTGGTGAATAAGTATATGAATTGTTAGTTAAATTTTCTCGTAAATGACACACACTTACAATATAGGATTTAATAAATAATGGTATACATATTTGTATACAAATCAATCAACCAATTTATATTATCCTTTTATTCATTTTTATTACGTTTATAGTTTTTTGCATTGAAGATTTAAATAACAGTACATGGTAGAGTGTAAATATATATTTTTATTTAACTTGTGTTCGTGTATTTGTATCCATGTCAGTATTTTGAATGGAAATAACATAATTTGGGAAAAAATGATTTTTTATCACTCAACTATATATTTTTTTAGAAACCTACCGCCCAACTTACATTTTTTTTGTCACAAACGTTACATTTCTTTTTCATTTTAAACAATTCCGTTAATATTTTCTAAAAAGATTAATTTTAAGATTTTATATTCGTTATTCGTTCATTTTAGTACATATGAATGTATAGATCGTTCAATTTTGAGTTTGCATGTATTTATTTCGTGATTTTGTGTTATAATTTTGTGTTTGCGGGAAAAGTAGAAGCCACTTGTGTTCTTCATTTTTTTAACTGATTAATTGAATATTTGTTAATATCAGTTGGTGTAATAGTCTTGTAGGAGTATATATGTTCATATGTACTAAATTTTATGGAGTTTTGAATACATTTTGCTATTATCGAATTTTAAACTCGTCGGAATTTTTTACTAGAACTCGACGGAATAATCGAGAAGCACTTTGGTTGTAATTGTTGTTACTAGATATGAATTGTTCAGTTTTCATAGAGTGATTTTGACTGAAAAATCATAAAAACAGAGCCAATTTGATCATAAATTGGTTTGGACGGTGCTGCTTTTTGGACATCCCAGATTCCGACATCACTATGTTCGCATTTCGGTTGTTTTAACAGAAAGAAGTCAAAATTAAAGAAATTGGGTAGAATTCAATACACAAGTAACGTTAGTGACAAAAAAAATAAAAATATAAGTTTGGTGGTAGGTTTTTTAAAAAAAATAGTTGAGTGATTAAAAAATTAATTTATCCATATTATTTACAATCAGAATGCTAAATCATCAAACTTATTCATTTTATTGTATGTTTTTTAAAAGATTTATTTTATATTTTATATTTATATCAAACAAGAAATAAGTGAGACAAATTGTGAGAACGAGTTTGTAAATTAAGTTGTTTAGAATCAAAATTTCTTGAACAATATTCATGAATTTTTTATTGAATGATAGTTCGTGAGATGTTCATGAACATGTTAGCAGATATATTTTTTATTAATTAGTCGATAAATGAACAAAAAATTTGACTCAATAAAAGATAGAGTTTGGATTTAATATATTTTCAAGCTAATAATTAAATACTTAAGAGTAATGTTTGCTACAATTGGGTTGATTTACAACCCTACTCATAGTTATAGACTGGGCCTAGGTCAGTTATGAGAATTGGTAGAGCTTGGGTGAAAAAATTGGTGGCCGTTAAAAGGGACTTTAAAATTAAAAGTTAAAATTTTAATATTAAAAATCCAATGGTGATGAAGTATTTGCCAGCTCTCCACTGATTTTCAAGTATCAAAGAACAAGATTTGAACCTCCATAACAAAAAAAAAGTTCATTATATATTTTGAAATCTAGTTCTATAACTCTCTATTAAGTTTTTTTTACTGAACTTTTTTTTAGGTTAGGATTAAACCAAATATAGTGAAGAGTATATAAACACAATTTTATTCTAAATAGACCAAATTATGAGATATGATGAGTATAAAAAATACATATGGGCATAGTAAACATACAAATATAATGCATAAAGTTTATTAGGGTTAGTTCAAAAGTGTCAAGTAGGGTCACACCGGTTATAAGCTTATTATGAATATAATGGATATAATATTAATAGTTTAGTTTTCATTTAATATTGTGTAATATTTTTGTTTTTGGTGTGATAGTTGTATTTTTATATGTTTGTTTTAGTGATTTAATATATACTTGAATATTTATTCAATATCACATACTGAAATATTATGTCGTTGGAAGTGTTACTTCACTTTAATAATAAAAATGGTTGAATTATTTTTATTTCAAATTTGATATGTTAATTCGTCCACTACCGTTCGTGCGGGTGCTTCCCTGTAAAACATAAAATCATTAAAAAAGAAGGCGGAAAATTATCACATGAAGGAGAAAACGAAGTCATTTACAAATCAATTTATATTTAATAATTTATATTTAATGGATGGATAGAATAATTGATGGACTTAAAAAAAGTGAAGTTGCAAGTCAATTTTTCTTAGACCCCTCAAGAAGGTTGCTGAATGAATAAAAGAGAAGGGAAAATGCTCTACTAACTAGAGGGTTTGTTTGATTGCCATGTGAATTTGGTGCAGCCAATAAACAGTAAGGCCTCATAGATGAGGCCAGTGGCGCGAGTCGCGAGAGTCGCACTCTATGGAGATCTTTTTATATAAAAAATTATGTAGAATAAACATGTTAGCCATCCATTTTTTTTAATAACCAGGATAAAATCAACTATTTATTGGCATTATTGTAATTAGAATAAACTTGAAGACTAGTTTTACAAATTTCAAAATCTATTCTACAATGCTTGAATAACGTATATACACACGATACACACACTCGTCACTATACATACACTCGATCCTGCACAGAGAAAGAGGAGAGGGAGAAAAAGAAGTATTCTAAAATCAAACCTGCCATTAGAGCTAAAAAATTGAATATTTCATAGCAACAATGTTGAGAATAGTTGTTATTAAGTGAAATTTCATGTTACTACTATTTTATACATATACTTAGGGTTTTGTGATGATTTTGAATGGTTTTTAATCTTCAATTAATGTTTTCAGATTAATTTTGAGTTTGAGCAATTATAGCTGCAAGTTGTTTCATGGAATATGTAAGTTTTTTTTTTGTTTTGTACTCTATCTTAAGGTGCTATACTAGAATCTAATTTTACACTTGAATCTTGCAATAGACTATAGTGCTCCTCATAGCTCCCCTTGTAATTTTTTAAAAATATTGATATAATTTTGCATGCATATATTTTTTTTTCTTTTTCTGTATGTAGAGATATTAATTTTACAGTAAATTAGAAATATTTTTGCATTTTTTATTTTAATTCTATAGTAGAAGTGTGTTTGTAGTGTTTGACTTACTAGTATTTGATTTACTGTAAAAAATATTTGAATTTTTGTAGTTTTATATATCTTGTAGAGTAGATACCGATGAGTATTTTATATTTGTGCACTAGATTTCATTTTTAATCATGTGTATTTGTTATTAGTAAGTATTGATTCTATAATAAAATCAAAAAAATCTAGAGTAGAAGCAACACAATCTCATTAAACTGGTATTTTTTATATTTTTTGATTTTACATAGAAGGTTGTTTCAATGAGATGATTTTCATCCTAATAGACAAGAAAAATAAATTAATTTTATAGAAACTCTAAAATGTCCAAATTTACCGTACAAGGTTGCTTATACTAATACAATCTCCAAATTTGATAAAATGCAAGTTATGACCCATTATGACGCAAAATATGTGATCAGAGTGGAATGTTTTTTATGGAAATTAAGTTTAGGCATATTAATGCGATATTCATTTAATCATGAATATATTAATAGTCAATGTGTAACTTTTAATTATGAATGAACATAACTAAAATTTACTTATGGTGATGGTCAAAAAGTTATAGTCTAGAGTGGTTCAAGAGTGGGTCAAGTGTGCAAAAATTGCTAGCTCTTGGTGCTAAACGAGATCTAGAGTATTAATATTTTTACCATGACCTCATCTACTTGAAATATAATCTTACTTATTTAAAAACCGTACATTACGGTGGTGGTGATGTTAATAGTGGTCAAGCCGAGTCAAGTACATACTTACCATAAATGACTTAATTGCTCAAATCTGAATAATATGTTTTCGCTTAGAAGTAAGTTTTTAGTGTTAAGTTGTTATGTGATGAACAACCTGTAAATTAATTTGGACTTGTAATTAATAATTAATGTACAAGTAAGTGAGAAGAGAAGATCCTAAATTAGCATATCTTCACTATTATATCTCAAAACTCTTACTAAAGTGCATGTATATGCAAGTGGAGCTAGTAGTTATGTTATGGACCTGATTGAGCTACGCCGAGTTCATTTTTTCTCAGGTCAGAATAAAAGAGCTGATATAATTATATTAAATTCTAGTTCTACTGATTCTACAAGTTTCAGAATAGGTATATTCAACATTCTATATAATTTATTAATTTGTTGAGCCATTTATAATTGATCTAAGTGTATGATTTTATTTATTTATTTAGGACATACTAATGTGAATCTAAATATTGACTATTCTTTATTTAGTTTAGGATGCATATTAATGTGAACTATAGGTGTAATTTGTCACATATTTTTGTTCAGTTGTCTTTCCTATGGTCAAATATCCTTTTGTTGAGATTTTCTAGTTATATTGCTCTTGAAAAGAAAACAGAAAAATAAAGGAAAAATGACAGATAAAATATATTCCAATCATATTATGAATTTGCAAAGCAAAAGATATCTTAATTTCTTAGAGTTGAATAATTGACTATAACATTAACTAAGAATTCTTTCAGATGTTCATAGGAGTTGTTAGGGGAGATATTTTTTGAGGAATTATTAAATTCTTGATTTTGGACTTAGATAATGTTGATTGGTTTTGGAATCATTACGAATCCTAAATTTGAGAATATTATTGGAAATAAATTATAAATATGCATTCTCTTTTTGAGCAGCAGAATATAGGTGGTCTCAGTACAATTAAGGAAAAGATTGTTGATGAAATAATCATGGAATCATTTAGAAATATATTTCATACCCCAACTTGTTGGACTCATCCGTATTGTTTAGCTATTGTATAGGCAAAATTTTATTTAACAGTATTGGAGAATCAGAGAAGGGAACAGGATAAGGGCCATGAGTTTTGACCTGTAAAATAAAACTCACGTCAGGAGCAAAATTATAAATATGCGTAAAGAAAGTTCGAAAAATTAGTAATACCATAAATTTACTAGTCCAGCTTTCCCTTGGTATCTTGTAAAATACAACAATTTAAGTAATATTTTCAAGGGGTTTTGAAATAGAAAAAAGTGTTTGTTGCATATCATCAAATGCATTTGTTCCATTCTCTATGGACGTATGGGATTCATTCAAGAGCTTTCTGTGACAATTACTACTTTTAGCAGCTCGTTAATGAATTATGTTTGGCGAGGCTTCTTTGCCAATGTTTATTATTTGAAACTAGTTTTATGTTTTCACCTTACATGCTATTGGTAGGGCATGCGATTGTAATTTCATATTGATAGTGTTTAATTGATGATTTTTTCTCCACTATTTAAGGTTTAGTTGTATTTAGTTTGAAATTTAATATACATAGGGATGATTTAGTTTGAGATGAATCTATGGGTAAGATAATTTATGTTATTCATAGCCTTGAGGACATTTTTCTTTGTGTATATCCTAATGTATGTATAATCTACTACTGTGTAAATTTTAAAAAAATAATATGTGTATTGCTTTATGAGATTATTTGTAGTAGTTTTTAGCAGAATTTGGACTATAAATTTTTGCGTTTGTATTATTGTATTTGATGAAATTTTTAGAGAATTTTTTAACAATTTTTGTCTGCAAAATCTACAGGCTTTTGCTTCAGTTCTGTATAAAATTTTAGCAATTTTTTGATTTCTCAATCTGCAGATTGTTGCATCAGTTTTTTCTGCCGAATTTAACAGTTTTTTTATTTACAGAATCTTGAAATTATTTCAGGTTGATCAGAAGATTTTTTCTGGTTATGAAATATGGGCCATGAGAGTTTACATTTTGAATATCTGTTGTGCAAGACATGCTTGTATATAACAAGACTAAGTTATCTTGACAACCATAAGAATAAGTTGTATGATAACTCAATTGTATTCTATAATTGTATTTTTTAAGTCTGTAAAAATGCTAAATAGTTTAGACAAGAGGTTTTTCACTAAACAGCCTTCAAGCTAAAGAATAAACTGTGGAAGAAGATAAATCTTGATCATGTCTCAGAGAGAAATATAGAAGCCTGGAGCTGAATAATATTGTTATATAAAAAAATATTCTAGGTCAGATATCAACAAGTCACAGATCAAAGAATGTAGAGAAGTATGTCGAGTTGTATGAAATGACTTTTTGAGAAGTCCCAAGAAATATCGACAAGTCAATTTGCATATAGAGAACTGAAGATATCGACAAGTCAATCTACATGTATAATGAAGATATCGACAAGTCAAAAAGTCCATGTAGAGAAGTAGAGATATCGACAAGTCAATTCAACATGTAGAGAACTGAAGATATCGACAAGTCAAAAAGTTCATGTAGAGAACTAGAGATATCGACAAGTCAAAAAGCTTATATAGAAAATTGGAGATATCGATAAATCATTCTACTTGTAATGAGCTGGGGACCTCAACAAGTCAAAAGGCTATTGTTAAGTGGCATTTATGTCCACTTAGAATGCCTATAAAGGCTTGAATTGGTATTTTGTACTCAAGTTGTTTGTGTTTTTTATGCTTTTTTGTAGTGTTTTGCATTTTAGGCATAAATAAGGGATCAAGGAGATTTATCATTGCTTTGGTGCAAAATTGGTGTTAGGAAGGTGTCCTGAGAGTTTGCTCTTGGAATGCCATCAAGAACCAGCAAATAAAAGAAAGCAAGTCAGTTTTTCCAGAATGTTAGTGCGCCCGCGCTGTGCTAGCGCGCGGCCGCGCTAGAGAAGCAGAAGGACGCACGCCCGCGCTAATGAAGTGCGCGGCTACGCTGGGTAGAAAGCAAGTACAAGAGTTATTTTATGGACTTCTCTTCTTATTAGGATGTTATATAAAGTCAACTTAAAGATGTTTTTCATAACAGAGCTTAAGGGGAAGACATCAAGAATATAACCAAGGCGATCAGGATCTAGTTTCTTATTTTGATTCTTTGTTTTAAGTTCTAATCTGGGATGCTAGTTTTCTTCTTTTGTTGAACATATACTCTTGTTTAACTTACTTGATTATTATTCAGTTTATTAAAGACTTAGTTTATTATACCATGCCTTCATCGGAACCCACGGTGATGATGAGTTCGGTTATGGGCTAATCATTATCGTGGGGTTCTAGCAGATTTACTATAGATTTTAATAGTTAATATGTTTTGATACCTTAGTGTATGGCAAATGTATGATATCCTATTATTGGTTGTGCTTATTCATCTTATGAGCGTCTCGAACTTATAAGATAGCTTGTTAATCTCTATTGAAGTGAAAGTGAATATAGGGGTTTAGAATATGCCTTACTAGCATAGGTTCATGTATTTGATATGCATAATTCGTAGGCAATTTTAACCATCTTACTTGCCCTATGTAATCACGATAGGTAACTTTTTCATTAAACCGTTATGTTGTCAAATTCTATAGACATATAGGGTCTCAAAATAATTGGTGTCTATTCAGCTTCTATCTCTTTTGTGGATGTCTGGTAGTAGGGTATTTGTATAATGAAAGTTGGAGCTTACTAGTTTCGTGTTGTCTGATTAGTGTCATCACCATTGCATGCTAAGGATAAGAACAAAAAGGCTATTGAATGAAGTAGTAATGAAGTTAGAATCCCATGTTTGTGTTATATAAGTAAATCACCCTTTTAATATCTTAGTTAATTGCATGTTAGTTAATAATCTTAGTTATAAATAATCTCTACTTGTTATCATCTTAGCATTGAATAATAACCATATCATCGTTGCATATATACATTAATTAAAATTAACCTAAACCAGTCTCAATGGGAACGAAATAGAATTAATTCTATATTACTTACGATTGCGTGTACTTACATGAATATTAGCGCGTATTTTCGTCCTAACAGTTATATAGAGAACTTGAGATATCATTTTACTGAATATTAAAATTATTTTATGTTCAATCATACTGAATATTTATTGTTGATTTATTGATTACAAATTTCAGTCAGAAATAGAGATTAACGGGCTAATGAAAGTAGATTGTGAATGACATGTGCTTCTGGACAAAGGCTAGTTTACTCTATCCCCTTATCCATGCTTGTTAAATTTTAAAATATTGAATTATTTTTTGTAAAATTCAGTTGATCATTTCATTTTATGTTTATTTATCTTGAGAATGTATTTTCCTTCTAAATCCTGATAAATACGAACGTGATATCCCCTTTGAACGTAGAATATTCATTTGGGTAATTTATCGCTTTGAATAATCATGACTTTAAATCTAGGTGTGTTTATTTTTTCGAACCACCAAATTTTATTGTCATTAGTTAGATCCATCTTTCGGATTAACCTTCTGTATCTTTTGATACCATTGACCTAATTGCGCATAGGTCAATTTCTAAAATCTTATTATTATTTAACGTTGGAGACATCTTTAAATATTTTATTTTATTATAATTTAGCAAGCAAGGGTTATTTATCGTTCAAGCAACCAAACCCTTATTTAATATCGATTATTCTAAATATTTTGAGAAGATCACTATTTTAAATCATAGTTCATTATCTTATTCGTAACGAAATGTATTCTTAAAAGTATAATTTGTTTATCGTTATAGCGAGTATTATCTTTCATTATTTCATTGATTTTGATGCTTGAATTTTATTATTCAAATTTGAAAATGTTCATTCAACGGTGAAAATCTTACTCAGAGAATAGTCAACATGGGAGGTGCCCATGGTTTGAAATTGTTTATCCCCGGTGTGGATATTATAAATTTTATTTTTTGGCTCAAGTCAAGCCACGGGTTCAGGTGGGAACCATTATATATGCTAGCATCGAAATGTTTGATGATTCTATGATGAGCCATGATCAGGAGAGCGCCGTATTCACGCGGAGAATGGTACTCTTCCGTGCTAGTTGACCGCATCACAAAGGTACCTAGGATGGAAATGAACAGATTCACATCTTGTGATTATTTTGATCATGTGCTCTTGATGAGTTTGCTTCCTTTATTCGAAAAGTAACTCGAATTTGAAATTTTATCATGGAGTTGTTATATTTCATACTATTTATTGTCATATTTTTGTACTTTTATCCTTATTTTGTGATATACAACTTTCACTATTTATTATTCTATTATTATTGGATATCTTGTTGAGCATGTAGATGCTCATTCTTGTTATTTCTTAAAATCATATACAGTAGAAGATGAAATGAAAGATTATGACGAGTAACAGAGGCAGAGGAAAGGGAAAAGTCACACAAGATTATCCTTAGTTGAACCGTTCGACAGAAGTCACACTTATGAGTTTGTATTAAGACATTTATGGATATGTAACAAGTGATAGTTAGACTCCATCTCGATCTTTATCATGAAATAGATTTTTAATAAAATACATGTTTAATTTTCAATAGTGTTAAATAAAACTATCTTAAATTTATTTTAATTGTAATTTTGAAATTAATAATAAAATAATATTTTGAATATTACTAATGAATATAGCTAACAACACTAAAAGAATTTTTTTGCCATTGAATAAAATTTTAGATAATGTTATTTTATCTAACAAGTTTACGTAATAGCCTTCGAGATTCTCTTATATAGGTTAATTACAAAATTTTTGATAACCCCTTAAAATTGATTACTGGTAGAGGAGTAGGTGATTTAAAATCTTGTTATCTCATATCCACTTGAATATGTCAACACTATATTTTTTAATATGTTAAAAATACTTTATAACTATTGTAGTGTATTTGAAATTTTTACTTAATAATAAAGAATTATACCATACAGTACAACAAGAATTACATAAGCAAATATTTATGTAAATTTTAGTGTCAAGGATATGTTCTAGTAATATGCTAAATTGTAAAATGGTTCCGAAATTTTTTTATATTATTTTAGATTTGTTTTTTATAGTGTTAAAAAATTTACATCTTTACATGAAATAAATAATTAAAATATTCGGTATCTCCCATTTTAAAAATTGTTATTTTTCTTAACAAATATATAGAACAAATACAATCATAAAATTTTATGTTTTAGCATTACATTAAAAATTGACATCACAGTCAAAATATATTCCTTACAAAAGTAAACCAAAAAATTATTATGTAATCAAAAAGTAAGGGAATTTTAAATGTATATGAATTAAGTTAAAAAAATAATTTTTACTTCAAAAATTATAATATTTTTGCTTATTTTAAAGTTGTGCACTCAACTTTTATTTTAAGTAAGGTGTAAAATATTACTTTTATTTCCTAGAAAATCAATTATGTTTATTATTTGATCAAAATAAAAAATCACAAGCACATATTCCGCCATTTAGATATGAAATTAACCTTATAAAAAATGTTATATTATTTATCAAATTTTTACATTTTTAAATTGAAAGTATCCCAATGTTATTAATGTAATAGCAAGATTATTTCTAATTGATGGGCGCTTATTTGTCCCTATAGGGAAAAGGTACATGAAAGAATTGAAGTTTTTAATTTATATGAGCAATTTGATTTTACCCATCTAATTCATTGCCAGTACAATAGAATACATATCATACTTCATTTGATTTGTGTTAGGGTTTTATCTTGTCCGGTCAATTATTTATTAGGACTCTATATAAGACTAACATTGAGCCTCATCAGTGCATCACAAAAACCTTCCGCCTCCTCTCTGCATCATGCCTCTGCCTTTCTTCCCCTCTTTCTCAAAGCCTGACCTCAAATTCAATGCCTCTTCTTCTTTTTTTATGCAATTATGCATATATCTTCTCATACATGTTTATTAGAAAAGTCTTCTTAACCATTTTCGATATTCATTACTCTAATTTCAACTTTTTTCAATCCCCGGATTTGTAAAGGTTGAGTGGGTAATTTTATGTGTAAAATCTTGTTAACTCATATTCACTCCAACAGTGTAAAAATTCACTTCTGTTACTTTGTTGGAAAAAAACTTTATGTGTAGGCATCTAGTTTTGTTATAGAAAATTAGAAGTTGAAATATATTTTTTAAAATATTTTTTACAATTTTTGTTTAAGAATAAAGATTTGTAAAATCACAACAAATATTACTCAAGAAAATTATAGTTTATATTTTAGTGCCACTATGGTGGATTAATTGATTGCTTTAATAAATATTTTTAATCTTCAATTTTGTTGTAAATAATTTTTTTAAATACTCATCATATTTCTTATATTTTCTTATGATTTGGCCGTAAACAATGAAGAAAATGCTGCAAAATTAACATATGCAGCCTTTCATATCTTTCTTCCTGGAATGAGAAGAAATATTACAAGAAAGATTAGTGACAAGAGCTTTTAGAGCATTGTGGCAGTGTTTGTATTACATTTTGTTTTTACAATTACTTTGTATTTAGAATTAATAATTCCAAAAATATTTAAAAATTTAAAGAAATTATTTGTTTATCAATTATAGAACATGATTTATTTATTGGTAAATAAATATTCATTAATTTATGAATAAATAGCAATTTTCAACTATAAAACTAATATTTTACATCATATGGTACCCACTTTACAAATTTCGAGGTAATATTGAAAAGGAAAATTAAGGTACTAAAATAAATCTATAGTTTTATTATTGTGATCATTGAAAGCTAACTAAAAATTTAACACTTTTATATTTAACAAAACATGTTTGGTTAATTTATAACATCTCGACCTTTCAAAATATTAATTCAAAATCAAACTAATAAATAGAAATTAAGATAATTCAAATTCTAAGGTATATGATGAATTTTCCAAACCCAAGATATTAAAAAGTCACTGTAGAAATAAAAGTATAGATATTGAGGCCGAGTTTCCACACTAGTACACTAGTTCAATAACAAAAGTCCAAAAAGAAATAAATAAAGATCCATCACCCTATATAGTGTTAGCCTAAACCCGTATAATTATAGGTATAAGTGTATGCTTGTAAAACTGAAAGAAAAGATGTTCCTTAACGACTGACTTGTTATAGCTGAAAGATTAAAATATAAACTAAAGAAGAAACATGCCTGCAAAGTGGTTGCTAAAAACCAGCACCTGCTTTCCTAAAACTACTCTATCTCTAATGTTTATTTCAACTTACTCTCCTACTTTCACATACCTACGTGATAGACCAAATCAACTCAAATAATTACTGCTAAGATAATAAATAATAAATAACAATATGTTTATATTAAAAAACCAACATTTCTCCCCTTTAATCTAAACTACTGTCTGCAAATCTCTTACTCCAAGTAACAGCCTCATCTGGCAGTAGGCAATGCTTTTGTCAAAACATCAGCTCGCTGAAGATCCGTACTGACGTGTTTAACAAGTATATCACCATTCTCAACACATTCACGTATAAAGTGATAACGGATGTTAATGTATTTGCTTTGTCCGTGAAACACAAAATTTTTAGTCAGATCAATGGCGGACTTGTTGTCAAGATACAACACTACTGGCTCAACATGTTTACCAGTAACCTGACTCACCATTTTCCATAGCCAAATGGCCTGACATGCAGCTGCAGTTGCCGCCATGAACTCACCTTCGCAGGACGAAAGTGCTACACTTCTTTGTTTTTGTGATGCCCATGTTACCAGTCCGTCGTCCAAATAAAACACCATGCCCCCAGTGCTTCTTCGATCTTCAACATGTCCAGCGACGTCACTGTCGGAATATCCTGTCAACAACTCACTTATACTGCCTCTATTATAGACTAGACCATGGTTTAGCGTACCTCTAACATAGCGAAGAATCCGTTTTGCTGCTAGCAGATGCATCTCAGTGGGTTTTTCCATATACCTGCTCACAATCCTGACTGAATAGGCTATATCCGGCCTTGTATGAACCAAATAGCGTAGGCCTCCAATCATACTTTTAAAATGTGTAGTATAAACGCATCATCCTCCTTCATCTTTGTTGATATTCTCCTTAGGATCCATGGGAAGCTTAGTGGCATTGCAGTTCCACATCCCAACTTTTTCGAGAATTTTTTTCGCATAGGCCGTTTATTTCAGCTGGATGTTATTAGCCCCTTGTTTAACCTCCAGACCCAAATAATACGTCAGCTTACCCAAGTTACTCATCTCGAACCTCCTGTTCATCTGGTTTATAAACTCTCTTATACTCGATGGTTTTATTTCTGTAAACAGTAAGTCGCCAACATATACTCCGATGATCACAACATCTTCACCCTTTGCTTTCGTATACACTGCATGCTCATAGGGACATCTCACAAAACCCAGTTCCTCAAGATATTTACTCAGGTTTTCATACCACGCACGGGGCACTTGTCGTAAACCATAGAGTGCCTTGATCAGCTTATACACGAGATGTTCTTGCCCCTTCTTAACAAACCCTTCAGGTTGCATAACATACACCTCCTCTTGGATCTCTCCATTTAAAAATGTAGATTTGACATCTAAATGATGCACTTCCCAACTATGTTTGGCAGCCAGAGCTAGTAAAATCCTAACAGTTTCGAGGCGTGTAACTGGTGCGAAGTTTTCCTCAAAATCTCTCCCCTGCTTTTGGACGTAACCCTTTGCCACAATCCTAGCCTTGTACTTGACAATTTTCCCGCTCGTATCTTTCTTCGTTTTGAATACCCATTTTAACCCACTAGCTTTTTCACCAGGAGGGAGCTCAGTCAGCTTTTAAGTATTATTTCTCTCTACTGGAGTAATTTCACATTCCATGGCCTCTCTCCAATGGTGTTCAGATGCTGCTTTAGTAAAACTCCTGGGCTCATCTATACCAGTGAGCATTAGCTCCTCATCTTCCAACTCAATCTCTTGAGTTTCATCATAAATTTCATTCAAAGATCTGTAGTGTTTTGGTGCACTATCAGTGTCAACATCTGAGCTTGTCGAACCTGTCCCAAATGACGAAAGTGTACGAACAGACTCTGAGCTAGTCGTGCTTGATCTCTCAGACATTGGACTAACTGAATGGTCTTCTTCAATATTAGTGCTTCTATCAGATTCTGTGATCGAGCAAAAGATAGTGAAAGTTTCATGAGTTTCTCCGTCTATCTCCTTGTTACTTTCCCATGGCCACGCTTTGCTTTCTTCAAACACCACGTCACGATTAACATGAATCACATTTCGTTCCGGATCATACAACCTATACACTTTCGACCCAGGTTCCTTACCGAGATTGATTACCAACTTACTTCGATCAGACTGCTATGTGGTATGAACAGATGGTAGTTTCATGTATGCTAGACAACCAAAAATTCTAATGTGCCCAATGTTTGGTTTAATACCTGACCATGCCTCGTGAGGTGTCATCCCCGAAACAGATCGAGTTGGCAAACGATTTAGTACATAAATCGAATGTCGTATGGCCTCTCCCCAGAATGTTAGTGGTAACTTCTTCTCCTTTAGAAAACTCCGAGCCATTTCTATGACTGTCCGGTTTCATCTCTCAACCACACCGTTCTGCTGAGGCGAGTACGGCGCAGTGAATTGTCTGGTGATGCCTACTTCTTCACAATAGGAGGTGAATTGTTTTGAAATGAATTCACCACCTCTATCAGTTCTAAACGTTTGCACCTTTCGTTCCTCTCCATTTTCTACCTGTACTCTAAATCTTTTAAAGGCTTTGAACGTTTCGTCTTGTTTTTTTAATAGATACCCCCACATCACCCGACTGTAGTCATCCACTAACAGAAATAAATACTTATTTCCTCGTGAAGTAGGAGGCGAGATTGGGCCACATAGATCACCATGAACAAGTTCTAGTACCTTCTTAGCGTTATAGGTTGCTTGGCCTGGGAAAGATCTTCTGGTTTGTTTCGACATCAAACACCCAGTGCACACTTCATTCTGTATTTTAATCTCAGGCAAGCCATGCACCATTTTGGTAGTACATATCATATTCATGCCATTGAAATTGACATGTCCAAGTCGAGCATGCCAAAGCCAAGCCATTTCATCACTCCGTGACAACAGACATTCTGAACTACTACTCTCGATTATAATCTTAGACAAGTGATTTATAGACTTTTTTACCTTCATAATCAGTCTTCCTCCTTTGTCATAGATCCACAAATGAACCTCACTCAAAATAACCCTGTTTCCTTCCTCAGCTAATTGCCCTAAACTGATGATATTGTTGCATAATATAGGAATATAATAAACATCCTTCAACAATCTTTCTTCTCCATTTTTATACTTTAAGAGGATTGTCCCCTTTCCTTTTATTGATACAGTAGAACCACCTCCAAACCTCACCTTGCCTTTCACATTCTCATCTATTTCTCGAAATTTTGACAATTGTGCCGTCATATAATTGCTAGCTTCATTGTCTAAATACCACAAATTCGAGGCTGGTTGAATTGTCTTAACGTTGTGGTTTAGCTTGGGAACTACTTGCTCCTCATTGATCAGCATTACTTTCTCACCTTCTTCATTATTTTCTACCATCAGAAGTGCGGGCTCATCATCTTGCATCTGGGTCATGTTTAGCTCTTCCTTTTGTTCCTTATTCTCCCATCCACATCGTGATTTTTTACAATCTGTAGCATAATGGCCATATCTCTGGCAATTGAAGCATCTCACTTTAGTTTTGTCACGTCCTCCACGTCCAAAATCTCTTCGAAACTTCGACCCAGATGACCCATCTCCTTTACCTGAACATTTTAGCCATTCTTCCCGTGTCAAAAGCAGCTTTGCATCATCTCTTTCCCTCTTCGACCACTCTTCCTCAGTCAATAACAGTTGACCACCACTCAGTTCCACCTGACCTCGTAAGCGTTCTTCATGAGCTTTTAAGGATCCAACTGTTTCTTCAACGGTCATAGTCTCTAAATCTCCGAATTGTTCAATTGTCGAAGCTATCTGCAGAAATTTTGTAAGAACTACTCGTAACAATTTCTTCACAATATATGCCTCTTTGACCTCCTCACCAAGAGCTCTAATGGTTGTCACCAAACCATTTAATTTCATACAGAAGTCATCGAGAGACTCTGTATCTTTCATGCTCAATGTCCCGAACTCTGCCTTAAGAGTTTGAATTCTCGCTGTTTTTACACGATCAGCGCCCAAACACATGGTTTTGACGGCATCCCAAGCCTCCCTAACCATTTTCTTTTCGGCTACAAACAACAAAACATCCTCCGGAATCCCTTGATAGATAGCAGCAAGAGCGATTTTGTCTGTCCGATCTTCTACAGGCAACTTTGGGTCGTCACTCTCAATAGCAATCCACACCCTGTGTGCTTGCATATACACCTTCATCTTAAGCGCCCATGCTGTATAGTTACCTCTGTTCAACATGGGATATGCCAACCCGATCGTTTCATCTTTTGCTTTGATGTTTTCCATCAACTGGACTTAGGCATATACTTTGGCATTCACCGGAATCATCGAGCTCTGATACCAGAATGTTAGCCTAAACCCAGTGCCTGTATAATTATAGGTATAAGTGTATGCTTGTAAAACTGAAAGAAAAGATGTTCCTGAATGACTGATTTGTTATTAGCTGAAAGATTACAATATAAACTAAAGAAGAAACATGTGTTCAAAGTGGTTGCTAAAAACCAGCACCTGCTTTCCTGAAACTACTCTATCTCTAATGTTTATTTCAACTTACTCTCCTACTTTCACGTACCTACGTGATAGACCAAATCAACTCAAATAATTACTGCTAAGATAATAAATAATAAATAACAATATGTTTAGATTAAAAAACCAACATATACTGACCGGATTCTATAAACTGATATACTACTAAAACTGGGAGTTTCTAAAAGTCTTTTCTATTTTTAATATTACAATGTCAATTATCTAAAAAAATAAAATATTTTTGATACAACAACATGATCCAATAAAATGAACAAATTTTCAAGAAAAGTGAGTAACAAAAATCAGTTATATTGATTTCGGTGTTGTACCGAGAAAATAAAAATATAATACTCCCTTCGTCCCTTTTTAGTTGTCACATTTTAGTTGTCACATTTAATTTTGACCTGGTCAAATTGACTAAAGTTTGACCGAAGTTTATTAATATTTTATAATTGAAGAAAATAAAAAAATTACATCACCGAAAAGCAGATTTAATCTATGTTAACGTATATTTTTCTGTTTTTTAAGTAATATAAGAGTAATGTTTAATCTACCGTAAAAAATTGGTCAATTTGACTTTTATAAAGGAAAATGTGACAACTAAAAAGGGACAAACTGACTAACATCTTAAATATTAGCTTAGGCAATTAAACACTAACAACATTAAATCTTATCCATACACCCCCATACCGTCACTATTATAGTAAATAAGCATTAAATATATTAAGTAAATAATGTTTGTCGTTATAGAAGATTCGCCTAAGAGCAAGTTCTAGTGTTCAGATAAACTTAAGTGCACTAGAAGATTAGCTTTGAAAGAAAAATATATATTTAACGTTCTGTACAATTAATAAATTTATTGAGAAATTTATAACTATTGTAAGTTTATGATTTTTCTTTATTTATTTAGAACATATGTGAATCCAAATTTCTCGTTATTCTTCATTTAATTTAGGATGCAAATAAATGTAAATTGTACGTGCAATTTTTCTCGCATTTTCATTCAGCCGTCTTTCCTATGGTCAAATATCCTTTTTTTGAGATTTTTAGTTACTGATATCCTGAAAAGATAATAGAAAATCAATCGTATTATGAATTTGCAAAGCAAAAGATATCTTAATTTCTTAGAGTTGAGTAAATTGATTATAAATGTTAAAGAGTATAAGATCCTGTTCGGGCCTTCCTCTACTACCTTAAGGTTTTAGAGCAACGGCTTATTTATTATGATATCAAGAGCTATGATTCGATCCGGGAAAGGTTGATGATGAGTTATAACGGGTTAGGTTCCACATATTGGGTTTAATATATGTGTTATTATTATTATTTTTTCTTGTCTTCTTCTTATTCAAATCAGTTACTCCCTCTGTCCCTGCCAATTATTATCGTTTATGGAAGAGTGTCTCGCACACATTTTAAGATGAATAAAAAGTATAGTTATATAATTTTTTCTAAAAATTTTAATTTTCTGAATAAAAATAGAATGTATAAACTTTTATTCAGAAAATATTTTTTTAAAAAAAAGTTATAGAACTATATCTTTTCTTCATAATTATTATTTTTTCTTCGATTTAGTTAAATTTCTCGAGGGTACTTGATTTTGGTTGAAATTGTTTTTTCTACTGATTTTGGTTGGTTGGGACTCTCAAGCAACTTTTCTGCTGGTTTTGGTTGAAACTCTCATATAATATTTATGCTGGTTTTTGTTGGGACTCTAATATACACTCTCGATCTCGCTTTGATGATATTGGCTCCTTGATAATATTATTTTTTCTCTTTCTTTCCCCCTCATCTTCATTTCCTTTTCTTGTGTTGATGATGTGGGTATGCGTAGGCACATTTGTATACTTCTCCGCCTTCTATTTTATTTTATCTGGTGCTGTAGGCATATTGGTTCTTTACGGGATTGGTATAGGTTATTTGGTGGTTTAGGCACATTGGTTTAGTATATATGGTGCTCTAGGCATGTTGGCCCTACGAGAGAATATTTAGTTTATTTGGTGCTCAAGGCACATTGGGCCTTTGAGGGGATTGATTTAGTTTATTTGGAATTCTAGGCACATTGGATTAGTTTATCTGGTGCTTTAGGCACACTAGCCCTTCACGGGATTTGATTCAATTTGGATACAATTTAAATTGAGATACAATTTTTATTTGGTTGAGGATTAGATACAATTTGTTGACTTGGATTCAATTATCTGGAGTTTGTATTTGGTTGATATGGAGTTTGGTTTTGGATTTGGATTCAATTTCGCATGCAGTTTTAATATTGTTTTCGATGGTTGCAGATTTGTTGCTTTGGTGATTTGATTGCTTTGTCTTATTTTGGATGAAGTTTTTGTATTGTTTTTAGTGGTTGCAGATTTATTGCTTTGGTGATTTGATCATTTTAATTTCTCTTGGGTTTTGCGCCTTTGGACGATTTCTCTTTTGTTGCTGCGTTCTTTTTTGTTTTTGCGTGTTTGGATTCATTTGGAAGTTTTTTGTTTCTTTGAATTTGTAACTCTTTTTTTGGATTTGTTTGAATGATCTTGAATCTGGTGTTGTAGCTTTGGATTTTTTTGGCTACGAGGCTCCGTCACTTGGTTTGGAAACTCCAGATTCAATATCATGAGTTGGGGGGGGTGTTAACATATATAATGATATTGTATTATTGGATAGTTTCATTATTAAAATAATTTCCTTATTAGAATATTTTCCTTCTTTAAGTTTTGTTGTTGGGTATATAAGCCTCTCTTCTATTATAATTGAGAACAAGTCTTATTATAATAAAATCATTATTATGTATAGTTTAACATGGTATCAAAGCTCAGTTTATATTGGTATTAGTTGTATATGTTGTGGTCAATCGTAGCAAAAAGTATCGTACGATAGAGGGGGAGTATTAAAGAGTATAAGATCTTGTTCGGGCCTTCCTCTACTACCTTAAGGTTTTAGAGCGACTGGTTACTTCACAATAACATTAATTAAGAAGTATTTCTGATGTTCATAGTTGTTGTTAGGGGAGATGCAATATTTTCTGGGGATTCAGTATATTCTTGATTTTGGACTTAGAAAAGGTTGATCCTTTTGGAAGCATTAGGAATCATAAATTTGAGAATATTATTGGAAATAAATTATAAGTATGCATTATATATATAGGTAGTATCGCTACAATTAAGAAAACTATTGTTGATGAAATAATTATGAAATCATTTAGCAATATGTTTCATACGCCAACTTATTAGACTAGTCTTTATTATTTAACTATTGTATATGCAAAATTTTATTTTACAGAACTGGAGAATCAGAAAAGAGGACAGAATCAGGGCCACGAGTTTTGACCTATAAAATTAAACTCGCATCACGGGAAAAATCTAGATCATGGAGAGTGAGTGAAGAAAGTCAGAAAAATTTGTAATACTACAAATCTACTAGTCCAACTTCATTTTCAAATTACTATTATGTTGGAGACTGAAGTATTTACTCTTTGAAATTGTTTTTATGTTGCCACTGTACCTTTATTGGTAGGGCATGTGATTGTAACTTCATTTAATATAGTGTTTTAGTTGATGACTCTTTCTCAAATATTTGATGTTTAGCTTTATTAAGTTTAAAATTAATTATACCTCGGGGATGATTTACTGAACTTGAGAAGAATCTATGGTAAGATAATTTAGGTCATTCATAAGTTTGAAGACATTTTGCATTGTGTTTGTTAGAATGTGTTTGAAATCTTATCAAATCTATTAATCTACATATTTTTAGAATATAATATGTGTATTGCTTTATCAGAATATTTGGAGCTGTTTTTAGCAAAATGCAGAATTTGGACTGTAAAATTTTTGCACATGCATTATTATATTTGCTGAAATATTTATAGAGTTTTTTAACATTTTTTTGTCAGTAGAATTTGCAGACTTTTTTCAGTCCTGAATAGAATTCTATCATAATTTTGATTGCTCAATCTGTAAATTATTGCATCAGTTATTTCTTCCAAATTTAACAATTTTTTATTTGCAGAATCTAGAAATTTTTTCAGGTTGATCTGTAGGTTTTTTCTGGTTATGAAATATGGGCATTTAAAGTTTACTTTCTGAATATCTATTATGCAAGACATGCATGTACATAACAAGACAAAGTTATTTTGATAACCCTAAGGATAAATTGTATGATAATTCAATTGTAATCTATACACTACTAAAAAAACTTCAATAGACATCTTCCAGAAATCAATGTTAAATGTTTCCCGACCGATGTCTATGCAGGTGTAGAGAAAGATATCCCCATATGACATCGGTTGTGAAATTATGTCTGGGAACATCTTTAACATAGGTTCCGGATTACAGTCTAATGTATATTCTCTGTTTTTAAACAAAAATTGCATTACAATCTTTTCCAAATAGCTTTGATATGATCTAGGTATGAACTTTAAAAATTAATTTACAAAGTATAAATCAGTATTTACATCATTATAGAAAGAAAAATGATGTCAAAGTTGTCTTCTAACATCACTTTTGGATATGAAACAGATGTCAAAGTTACCTTTTTACATCACATGTAAAAGAAAACCGATGTTAGAGGCTTCATTAGACATTAGTTCATTAAATAAATCTGATATGTTTACCATCTTCAACATCAGTTATAAAAAAGTTGTATATATCAACTGATCTTAATGCCTTATACATTTACGTACATATTTCATTTATAAACACCCAAAAATTCCAAAATTTGGGCAAATAAACAGAAAGACAAGACCAAAAAATCAAAATCACATAATTTGATAATCATCAATAACCCGATCTATCTCCTACAACACTGAAACCAACAAACCAACAAAAAATTATAAAGTCAGTCAAAATACCATCATGTACAAAAGCAACTCCAAATTCTAAAGCCTACTGCAATCAAAATATAGATCCTACAGAACATTCCTGCACATCTCTTAAGGCACTACGCCATAAGTGCACATAGGCAACGGTTTTAGCTAGCGCTGCATGAAAAGCGTTGCATTATCTACAAAATTTTCAGTTTATTACAACACAGTGGAGAAAGCGTTGCAATACATTGAAGCTACCATTGCTAGTAACTGTTAGTGTTGCGCATCATGCAACAGTAGAGGTCATAGCCTTGCATTAGACATTTTATTTATTTAATAAATGTTGACATGACATACTGACGTCAGCATGCTGACGTGGCATGTTGACGTGGCAACAGTGGGTCCCTCATGTGGGGCCCAAAATACTGACGGGGTGTGCTGACATGGCACAAGTGGGGCCCACATGCTGACATGGCACTTTATGCGTTTCATTTGCTTTCTGGTATTGCAGTAGGTTATTTAATGTTGCCTTAACTATTGTAATATTTTTAAAATTTATTTGTTATATTCATGTTCTAATTTTTTTAAATTCATTTTTAATTGATCCTTCACAAGGCACGCCCTGTAAAGCAAAAAGAGCCTCTAGGATACTTTTATCTCGTAAAACATGTTGAAGGCATCGTTCTGTAGTCTTACGAGTTATTCTCGTAGGGAAATGATCGAAAACTGTTGGAATTTAAACCGCAGCGGAGGCATGGCAAAACACTTTTACAAATATAAAATCCAAATAAAAGTATATAAATCATGGTAAAAACATAGGGATCGAATCTAACCTTTAAAATAATTCGGAGACAACGATCAGAGATCCTTAGCAGTTGCTCCTCAAGTGTGAAGCACTCCACCGGTATCCACTAAGAAAATGATGTAATGGAAGAGGAAGGAGGTGTAGAGAATTGGGTTTTCCAAACTTTTTGGGTTTTTGGGTACGAATAAAAATAGGGTCTATAATAGTATATTTATAGGCAAAATTTTTAGCTGAAATTTTCCCATAAATATTATTATTATTATCCCATTTATTATTCTCATTAATAATTAAAACACCTTTTAATTATTAATCCTTTTTTCTAAACACTTTAGAAATAATTCTCTCTCTTGATTTAATTTCCAAAAATTAAATCCTTTAATTAATAATATTAAGAACTTTTCTTAATTAATTTATAATTAATTAAATCTCATTTAATTAATTATTCAATTTGCCAATTAATTATTTATTTCATAAATAAATAATTATCTGCCATTATTAATAAATTCCTCCACCATTAAATCATTCTCTTTTTATGGTGTGACCCTGTAGGTTCAATATTAAGCCGGTAGTAGAAATAAATAATAATAAAACTATTTTATCATTATTTATATAAATTCTCTAATTTATTAAATATGATTAATTAATTAATCATATTTATTCTACATCGTGAGGGATACTTCTCAGCATATCGCGACTATCCGGATAATATGAATTCACTGCTTAGAATACCAAGAACCTATTCAGTGAATAGTTACCGTATAATAAACTCCTTCTACCCTACAATGTCCCGATTAAATACAAGGCACGGATCTCATGTCAAGCCTATCTAATTCAATCACTTGCTTACCATTTACTATGCTTAGTTCTATGCAAATTAGAAACTCCTTTCTAATTTCATTCACTCTGGCCAGAGATTCCTGAACTAGCATAAGTGGATCAGCCTTGAACATTCGCTTCCTTCACTGGAAGGAGTAGATCCTTTATTGATCATACACTATCTTCGTGTACAAATTCCTATACCCAGTAGAGCCCTAATAATTGTCCCTGGAGACTAAGAACTAAACCAAAGCATAGTTCAGTGTACACAAGATGACTATGATGACCTCAAGTCTAAGGATACTTGTACAACTATCACTATGTGAACAACTGCTGACACGTGAGTGAACTCCATCAGTTGTTCAGCTGGGCGAGTCATGTTCAGTGAACTTATTCTATAATAAGCACCTACATACTAGCTATAGTGTCACCACACAAATGTCTATGAGAACAGACATCCTTCATAATGAAGCAAGCATAGTATGTACCGATCTTTGCGGATTATTAATTACCAGTTAGTAATCCTATAACCAGGAACTATTTAAGTTTAGAGTTATCATTTTTTAGGTCTCACTATTATGATCTCATCATAATCCATAAAAAGCTATACTCTAAACTATGGTATATCTTATTTAAACACTTAAATAGATAGAGCCCGTAATAAAAACAAAACAAGTCTTTTATTAATATCAATGAAATCAAAACAGATTACATAAAAAGTTATTCCTAAATCCTAATACATGATTGGACTTAGGAAATATTCCTTTCAATCTCCCACTTGTACTAAAGCCAATCACTCTGGTATCTAATACCCATCTTGTCTTTATGACGATCAAAGTGACTTTCAAAAAGTAGCTTTGTGAGTGGGTCTGCTATGTTGTTATGTGTCAACTCTAATTCAATATAATACAAGAAATGTTACCACGCTCCCACTAACCCTTTTGTAGACGAATAGTTCATCTACGTTTTTGATAAAATCAAACTCTTTGATTGTCTTATCAAAACGAATGTTCCATCTTTCGAGAAGCTTGCTTTAAACCACATATGGTTCGCAGTAGCTTACACACTAGGCTTTCATTTCCCTTGGAAAGAAAACCATCTGGCTATATGCCAGATCTCATAGTCGTAGTAAGCAGCAATCGCAAGCAAAATCCGAACTGATTTTAATAGGGTTATAGGTAAAAAGTTTCGTCAAAGTCAATCCATTGCCTTTGTTTGAATCCTTTTGCCAAAAGCCTGGCCTTAAAGGTCTCCACATGGCCATCTGATATAATCTATCTTTTGTATACCGTATACATAGATTCCATTCCGGATTTCATGGCACTATGCCATTTCTCTGAGTTAACACTACTCATAGCCTCATTATAGGTTACAGGGTCGTCATCATCAATGATCGACAACTCATTGTTATTCTCAATGACAAGGCCATATTACCTCTCAGGTTGGCGAGACACTCTCCCTGATCTATGAATGGGCTGTTCCACAAAAGGTTGTTCAGTCAGAACAGGTGTTTCCACTTGATCCGTAGTAGTTTGTGCTTCTTGAACTTCATCAAGTTCAATTTTGCTCCCACTGTTTCCTTCAAGGATAAACTCCTTTTCCAAGAAGGTAGCATGTCTGGGGATAAACACCCGATGATCGGTGTAAAAGTAATACCCTAAAGTCTCTTTAGGATATCCCACAAAACTACATTTTACGGATCGATATTCCAGCTTATCTGGGTCAACTTACTTGACATAAGCTGGACATCCCCAAATCTTAACGTGTTTAAGACTCGGTTTCCTTTCTTTCCATATCTCATATGGAGTTTGAGGAACAGATTTAGAAGGCACCTTATTTAGTAAATATGCTGAGGTTTCCAATGCATAACCCCATAGGAGTACTGGAAGATTTGCATAGCTCATCATGTACCAAACTATGTCTAACAAAGTTCGATTTCTCCTTTCAGATACCAATATGGAGGAGTCCACTGGGAGACTATACCATTTACTTAGAGATAATCCAGAAACTCTCCATTCAAGTATTCACCACCTCGATCTAATCGAAGAGTTATAATACTATGTTTGGTTGTTTCTCCACTTCATACTTATATTCTTTGAACTTTTCAAAGGCCTCAGACTTGTGTTTCATCAAACACATATCCGAATCAAGATCTATCATCTATGAAAATAATGAAGTATGAAAATCCACCCATGGCTTGCGTAGACATTGGTCCACATACATCTGTGTGTACCATTCCTAGCAAAATTGCAGCCCTCTCTCCATGTCTACTAAATGGAGACTGCAGTGCCACTATGAAGTGAGATTTTCATCATCCCTTTTCTTTTATTAGTTTGTTCAATCTGAAGTAAATTATGTCACATTTATATAGACCATTATTTAAAGTACCACGTCCATAAAGAATATTATCTCTAAGAATAGAACATTCATTATTCTCAATAATAAATGAAAATCCAGCCAAGTCTAACATGGGAATAATATTCCTCACAATTGAGGGAACAAAATAACAATTATTTAAAATAATAGTCTTGCCCGTAGGCCTATGTAAATGAAATGATTCTACATCTACAGCAGCAACTCTTGCTCCATTGCCCATTAGTAGAATCACCTCCTCTTCCTCAAGAGTCCTACTTCTCCTTGGTCCCTGCAACAAATTGCAGATTTGAGAACTACAGGTGGTATCTAATACCCAAGTAGAAATTTGATTTAATGACATATTCACTTTTATCATGAACATACCTGAATCAGAAGCGGTAGTCTCACTACCCTTCTTCTTCTTCAATTCTGCAAGGTAAACCTTGCAGTTCCTCTTCCAGTGCCCCACCTTGTTACAGTGAAAGCAAACAATTTTGCTCTTGGGGTCTTCAGCTTTTGGTGGAACCGGCTTTTCTTCACCTACTTACTTCTTCTTGGAAGAGTTCCTCTTCCTTTTCTTAGGATTGGAACCTTCACCAATTAGAAGAACAGAACTCTTCTTAGGGGGGAAATTCGATTCCGCAGTCTTCAACATGTTGTGGAGTTCAAGCAGGCTGACATCCAACTTATTCATGTGAAAGTTCACAACAAACTATGCTTTATAAAATGCTCTATAAAGGCTTGAATTGGTGTTTTGTACTCAAGTTGTTTGTGTTTTTGATGCGTTTTTGTAGTGTTTTGCATTTAAGTCATAAATAAGGGATCAAAGAGATTTAACATTTCTTTGGTGCTAAATTAGTGTTAGGAAGGTGTCCTGGGAGTTTGCTCCTATAATGTCATCAAGGATCAGCAATTAAATGAAAGAAAATCAGTTTTTCCAGAATGCCAACGTGCCCTCGCTGTGCTAGCGTACGACCGCGCCAGAGAAGCAGAAGGACAGCGCGCCCGCGCTGATGAAGCGCACGCCCGTGCTGATGAAGTGCGCGCCCGCGCCGAGTCGAAAGCTCAGAATCCTGTTTAAGTACAAGAGTGATTTTCTGGACTTCTCTTCTGATTGGGCTGCTATATATAGACAACTTAAAGACGTTTTTCGTAACAGAGCTTAAGGAGAAGACAACTAGAAGACCTCAGAGCATAAATACAGCCAAGGCGAAGAGGATCTAGTTTATTCTTGTGATTTTTTGTTTTAAGTTCTAATCTTGGATGCTAGTTTTCTTATTTTGTTTAACCTATACTCTTGTTTAACGTACTTGATTATTATTCAGTTTATTAAAGACTTAGTTTATTATACCATTCTTTTATTGGAACCCACGGTGATGATGAGTTCGGTTATGGGCTAATCGTTATTATGGGCTTCTAGCGGATTTACTATATATTTCAATAGTTAATATGTTTTGATACCTTAGTGTACGAAAAATGTATGATATCCTAGTATTGGTTGTGCTTATTCGTCTTATGAGCGTCACGATATATAACATGTTAATCTCTATTTAAGTGAAAGTGAATATAGGGGTTTAGAATATACCATGCTAGCATAGGTTCATGTATTTGATAAGCATGATTCATAGGTAATTTTAACAATCTTACTTGCGTATGTAATCACGATAGATAACTTGTTCATTAAACCGTTATGTTGTCAAATTCTATTGACATATAGGGTCTCAATATAATTGGTGTCTATTCAGCTTCTATCTCTTTTATGGATGCTGGTAGTAGGGTATTTGTACAAGGAAAGTTGGCGCTTACTAGTTTCGTGTTTTCTGATTAGAATCATCACCATTGCATGCTAAGGATAAGAACAAAAAGGCTACTGAATGAAGTAGTAATGAAGTTAGAATCCCATATTTGTGTTATATAAGTAAATCACCCTTTTAATCTCTTAGTTAATTACATGTTAGTTAATAATCTTAGTTATAAACAATCTCAACTTGTTATCATCTTAGTATTGAATAATAACCATGCCATTGTTGCATAAGTACATTAATTGAAATTAACCTAAACCAGTCTCTATGGAAACGAACTAGAATTAATTCAATATTACTTGCGATCGCGTATACTTGCGTGAATATTAGCGCCTATTTTCATCCTTATAGCTGTGTAGAGAATTTGAGATATGAATAAGTCATTTTACTAAATATTAAAATTATTTTATGTTCAATTATACTGAATATTTATTGTTGGTTTATTGATTACAAATTTAAGTCAGAAATAGAGATGAACCGGCTAATGAAAGTAGATTGTGAATGGCATGTGCTTCTGGACAAAGGCAAGTTTACTCTATCCCCTTATTCATGCTTATTAAATTTTAAAAATCATTTCATTTTATGTTTATTTATCTTGAGAATATATTTTCCTTCTAAATCCTGAAAAATATGGACGTGCTATCCCCTTTGTACATAGAATATTCATTTGGGTAATTTATCTCTTTGAATAATGTTGACTTTAAATCTAGGTGTGTTTATTTTTTTTGAACCACCAAATTTTATTGTCATTAGTTGGATCCGTGTTTCAGATTAACGTTATGAATCATTTGATACGATTGAACTACCTGTGCATAGAAAATTTCCAAAATCTTATTATTATTTAACGTTGGAGCCATCTTTAAATATTTTATTTTGTTATAAATTAGCAAGCAAGGGTTGTTTATCATTCAAGTAACCCAAACCTTATTTAATATCGATTATTCTCAATATTTTGAGAAGATCAATATTTTAAATCGTAGTTCATTATCTTATACGTAATGAACTGTATTCTTAAAAGTACAATTGGTTTATCGCTCTAGCCAGTACTGTATTTCATTATTTTATTGATTTTGATGCTTGAATTTTATTATTCAAATTTTGAAAATGTTCATTCAACGGTGAATATCTTACTCAGAGAATAGTCAACGTGGGAGGTGCCCATGGTTTGAAATTGTTTATCCCAAGTGCGGATATTAAAATTTTTATTGTTTGGCTCAAGTGAAGCCATGGCTTCAGGTGGGACCCATTATATATGCTAGCATCGAAATGTTTGATGAATCTACGATGAGGCATGAACAGGCGAGCGCAGTATTCACGCGGAGAATGGTACTCTTCCGTGTTAGTTGATCGCATCACAAAGGTACCTAGGATGGAAATGAACAGATTCACAACTTGTGATTATTTTGATCATGTGCCCTTGATGAGTTTGCTTCCTTTATTCGAAAAGCAACTCGAATTTGAAATTTTTTCATGGAAATGTTATATTTCATAATATTCATTGTCATATTTTGCACTTTTATCCTTATTTTGTGATGTACAACTTTGACTATTTATTATTCTATTATTATTGGATATCTTGCTGAGCATGTAGATTGTCATTCTTGTTATTTCTTAAAATCATATACAGTAGAATATGAAATGAAAGATTATGACGAGTAACAGGGATAGAGGAAAGGGAAAAGTCAGACAAGATTATCCTTAGTTGAACGGTTCGACACAGAAGATGCAGTTTCGAGCTTATCTAGTATTTTAATAATTTCAAATATGCACACTTATGAGTTTGTATTAAGACATTTATGGATATGTAACAAGTGATAATTAGTCTCCATCTCGAGACAATGGAGTGGTGTTCCCCTACTGAGATATTTTATCTCATTATATATTGAAATAATGCAGGTTTCACCATATGGTACTCTCATGACACACATTCTCAAGGTGGAGGATTTTGGGTCATCATAAATTAAAATTTTAATATTCTAATAAAATAATATATGTGTTAGTTATTTATTTTTATGTTTATAATACATGAGGGTAATGTTTGTTAATTTTATTTTTTTCATTTTTAAAAATGTTATTATATCTATAATCGTAATAATTTTTCCTTAATTTTATATTATTTACTTTAAATATATACGTAAATATAAAAATATAAAATCTTTATCATGAAAATATATTTTTAATAAAATACATGTTTATTTTTAATTGTGTTAAATAAAACTAACTTAAATTTATATTAATTGTATATTTGAAATTAATAATAAAATAATATTTTGAATATTACTAATGAATATAGCTAACATCACTAAAAGAATTTCTTTGCCCATTCAATAAAATTATAGATAATGTTGTTTTATCTAACAAGTTTACGTAATAGCCTTCAAGATTCTCTTACGTAGGTTAATTAGAAAATTCTTGATAACCCCTTTTAATTGATTACTCGCATTTTTACAGGAATAGGTGATTTAAAATCTTGTTATCTCATATTCACTTGAATATATCAGCACTATATTTTTTAATATGTTAAAAATACTTTATAACTATTGTAGTGTATTTGAAATTTTTATTTAATAATAAAGAATTGTACCATATAGTACAACAAGAATTACATAAGCAAATATTTATGTAAATTTTAGTGTCAAGGATGTGTTTTACTAATATGCTAAATTGTAAAATGTTTCCAAATTTTTTTTGTATTATTTTAGATTTGTTTTTTATTGTGTTAAAAAATTTACATCTTTACATGAAATAAATAATTAAAATATTGGGTATCTCCCTTTTTAAAAATTATTATTTTTCTTAACATATATATAGAACAAGTAAAAACATAAAATTTTATGTTTTAGCATCACATTAAAAATTGATATCATAGTTAATATGTACTCCTTACAAAAGTAAACAAAAAAATTATTATGTAATCAAAAATTATTATATAGAACATGTAAAAACATAAAATTTTATTTTTAAGTTGTGCACTCAAGTATTATTTTAAATAAGGTGTAAAATATTACTTTTATTGCCTAGAAAATTAATTGTGTTTATTATTTGATGAAAATAAAAAATCACAAGCACATATTCCGCCATTTAGATATAAAATTAACCTTATAAAAAATGCTATATTTTTTATCAAATTTTTACATTTTTAAATTGAAAGTATCCCAATGTTATTAATGTAATAGCAAGATTATTTTGAATTCATGGGCCCTTATTTTTCCCTAGCTATATGGAAAAATGGTACATGAAAGAATTAAAGTTGTTAATTTATATGAGCAGTTTGATTTTAACCATCCAATTCATTGACATTACAATAGAATACATATCATACTTCATCACAATCGTTGATTTATGTTAGGGTTTTATCTTGACCTGTCCAATTATTTGTGGGGACTCTATATAAGACTAACATTGAGCCTCATCTTTAAATCAAAAAAACCTTCCGCCTCCTCTCTGCATTATGCATCTGCCTCTCTTCCCCTCTTTCTGAAATCCTAACCACAAATTCATATCTTATTCAATGCCCCTTCTTCTTTTTTATGCGATTAAGCATATATCTTCTCATATATGTTTATTAGAAAAGTCTTCTTAACCATTTCTGATATTCAATACTCTAATTTCAATTTTTTCAATCCCCTAATTTGTAAATGTTGAGTGGGTAATTTTATGTGTGAAGTCTTGTTAACTTGGATCCACTCCAACAGTGTAAGAATTCAGTTCTGTTACTTTGTTGAAAACAACTTTATGTGTAGGCATCTAGTTTTGTTATACAAACTTATCTTCAATTTTGTTGTAAATAATTTTTCGAAATACTCATCATATTTCTTATATTTTCTTATAATTTTGCAGTAAACAATGAAGAAAATGCTCCAAAATTAATATATGCAGCCTTTCATGCCTTTCTTCCTGGAATGAGAAGGCAAATTACAAGAAAGATTAGTGACATGAGCTTTTCCAGCGTACTGGCACTGTATTACATTTTATATTTACAATTGCTTTGTATTTAGAATTGATAAAATATTTATTAATTTAAAGAAATTATTTGTTTATCAATTATTGTAAATGATTTATTTATTGATAAATAAATATTCATTAATTTATGAATAAATAGCAATTTTCAACTCTAAACCCAATATTTTCCATCATATGATACCCACTTTACAATTTTCGAGGTAATATTGAAAAGGAAAATTAAGGTACTAAAATAAATCTGTAATTTTATTATTGTGACAATTGAAAGCTAACTAAAAATTTAACACTTTTATATTTAACAAAACATGTTTGGTTAATTTATAACATCTCGATATTTCAAAATATTAATTCAAAATCAAACTAATAAATAGAAATTAAGATAATTGAATTTCTAAGGCCTAATGATGAAGTTTCCAAACCCAAGATATCAAAAAGTCACTGTAGAAATAAAAGTAAAGATATTGAGGCGGAGCTTGCACACTAGTACACTAGTTCAATAACAAAAGTCCAAAAAGAAATAAATAAAGATCCATCACCCTATATAGTGACCCGATTCTATAAACTCATATACTACTAAAACTGGGAGTTTCTAAAAGCCTTTTATATTTTTAATATCACAATGTCAATTATCTAAATTAATAAAATATTTTTGATACAACAACATGATCCAATAAAATGAACAAATTTTTTTAAAAAATGAGCAACGAAAATCACGTACTTTGATTTCGGTGTTGTAACGAGAAACTCAAAATATAATACTCCTTTCGTCCCTTTTTAGTTGTCACATTTAACTTTGACCTAGTCAAATTCACTAAAGTTTGACCGAAGTTTATTAATAATTTAAAATTGAACAAAATAAAAAAATTATATCACCGGAAAGTAGATTCAATCTATGTTAATATATAATTTTTAGTTTTTTCAAGTAATATAAGGGTAATGTTTAATTTACGGTAAAAAATTGGCCAATTTGACTTTTATAAAAGAAAATGTGACAACTAAAAAGGGACGGAGGGACTAACATCTTAAATATTAGCTTAGGAAATTAAACACTAAAAACACCGAATCTTATCCATACACCTGCATACTGTCACTATTATAGTAAATAAGCATTAAAATATTATAAGTAAATAATGGTTGTCAATATAGAAGATTTGCGTAAGAGCAAGTTCTAGCGTTCATACAAACTTAAAAGTAGTAGAAGATTAGCTTTGTAAGAAAAAAGTATATTCAACGTTCTATATAATTTATAAATTTATTGAGCCATTTTTAACTGATGTAAGTTTATGATTTTTCTTTATTTATTTAGAACATACTAATGTGAATCTAAATTTCTGACTATTCTTTATTTAATTTAGGATGCAAATTAATGTGAATTGTAGGTGCAATTTGTCTATTATTTTCATTCAGTCATCTTTCCTTTGGTCAAATATCCTTTTGTTGAGATTTTTAGTCGCTGATCTCCTGAAAAGATAATAGAAAATCAATCGTATTATGAATTCGCAAAGCAAAAGATATCTTAATTTATTTGAGCTGAAAAAATTAATTATAAATGATAAAGAGTATAAGATCGTGTTCGGGCCTTCCTATACTACCTTATGGTTTTAGTGCGACTGGTTATTTATTATGATATCAAGAGTTATGATTCGATCCAAGATAGGTTGATGATGAGTTATATCGGGTTAGGTTCCACATATTGGGTTTAAAATATGTGTTATTATTATTATTTTTTCTTGTCTTCTTCATATTCAAATCAGTTATTTTTTTTTCTTGGATTTTTTAAATTTTAATCATAATTATTGTTTTTTCTTCGATTTAGTTGGATTTCTCGATGGTAATTGATTTTGGTTGAAATTGTTTTTTTCCTACTGATTTTTGTTGGGACTCTAATATACACCGTCGATCTCGCTTTGATGATATTGGCTCCTTGATAATATTATTTTTTCTCTTTTTCCCCCTCATTTTCATTTCCTTTTCTCGTGTTGATGATGGGGGTAACCCTAGGCACATTTGTATACTTCTCCGCCTTCTATTTTATTTTACCGGGTGTTGTTTGCACATTGGTTCTTCACGGGAATTGTATAGGTTATTTGGTGGTCGAGGCACATTGGTTTATTATATATGGTGCTCTAGGCACATTGGCCCTACGAGAGATTATTTAGTTTATTTGGTGCTCAAGCCACATTGGGCCTTTGAGGGGATTGATTTAGTTTATTTGGTGTTCTAGGCATATTGGTTTAGTTTATCTGGTGCTCTAGGCACACTAGCCCTTCACGGGATTTGATTCAATTTGGATATAATTTAAATTGAGATACAATTTTTATTTGGTTGAGGATTAGATACAATTTGGTGACTTGGATTCAATTATCTGGAGTTTGTATTTGGTTGATTATGGAGTTTGGTTTTGGATTTGGATTCAATTTTGCATGCAGTTTTAATATTGTTTTCGATGGTTGCAGATTTGTTGCTTTGGTGATTTGATTGCTTTGTCTTATTTTGGATGAAGTTTTAGTATTGTTTTCAGTGGTTGCAGATTTATTGCTTTGGTGACTTGATCATTTTAATTTATCTTGGGTTGTTGCGCCTTTGGACGATTTCTCTTTTGTTGCTGCGTTCTTTTTTATTTTTGCGTGTTTGGATTCATTTGGAAGTTTTTTGTTTGTTTGGATTCGTAACTCTTTTTTTGGATTTGTTTGAATGCTCTTGAATCTGGTGTTGCAGCATTGGATTTGTTTGGTTACGTGGCTCCGTCACTTGGTTTGGAAACTCCCGATTCAATATCGTGAGTTTGGGTAAGGGGTGTTAACATATATAATGATATTGTATTATTGGATAGTTTCATTATTATAACAATTTCCTTATTAGAATATTTTCCTTCATTATGTGTGGTTGTTGGGTATATAAGCCTCTCTTTTATTATAATTGAGAACAAGTCTTATTATAATAAAATCATTATTATGTATAGTTTAACATTGTATCAAAGCTCAGTTTAGGGAGGAACTCGTGTCCGTGTCCTCCCACCCCCATTTATTTTAATTTTTTTTTGATATTTATATTGGTATTAGTTGTATATGTTGTTGTCAATCATATCGAAAAGTATCGTACGATTTGGGGGGAGTGTTAAAGAGTATAAGATCATGCTCGAGCCTTACTCTACTACCTTAAGGTTTTAAAGCGACTGGTTACTTAACAATAACATTAATTATGAAGTATTTCTGATGTTCATAGAAGTTGTTAGGGGAGATGCAATATTTTCCGGGGAATCAGTAAATTCTTGATTTTGGACTTAGAAAAGGTTGATCCTTTTGGAAGCATTAGGAATCATAAATTTGAGAATATTATTGGAAATAAATTATAAGTATGCATTGTATAGGTAATATCACTATAATTAAGAAAACTATTGTTGATGAAATAAATATGGAATCATTTAGCAATATATTTCATACGCCAACTTGTCAGACTAGTCTTTATTGTATAACTATTGTATAGGCAAAATTTTATTTAACAGAAGTGGAGAATCAGAAAAGAGGACAGAATCAGGGCCACGAGTTTTGACCTGTAAAATTAAACTTGCATCATGGGAAAAATCTAGATCGTGGAGAGTGAGTGAAGAAAGTCAGAAAAATTAGTAACACCACAAATCTACTAGTCCAGCTTCGTTTTCAAATTACTACTATGTTGGAGACTGAAGTATTTACCATTTGAAACTATTTTTTTGTTGCCACTGTACATGTTATTGGCAGGGCATGCGATTGTAACTTCATTTAATATAGTGTTTTAGTTGATGACTTTTTCTCAAATATTTGAGGTTTAGATTTATTAAGTTTAAAATTCATTATACCCCGAGGATGATTTACTGAACTTGAGACGAATCTATGGTAAGATAATTTAGGTCATTCATAAGTTTGAAGATATTTTGCTTTGTGTTTGTCATAATATGTTTGAAATCTATCAATCTGTAGATTTTAAGAATATAATATGTGTATTGCTTTATCATATTATTTGGAGTAGTTTTTTTTGCAAATTATTGCATCAGTTATTTCTACCAAATTTAACAGTTTTTTTGATTTGCAGAATCTAGAATTTTTTTCAGGTTGATCTGTAGGTTTTTTCTGGTTATGAAATATCGGCATTTAAAGTTTACTTTCTGAATATCTATTGTGCAAGATATGCATGTACATAACAAGACTAAGTCATTTTGATAACCCTAAGGATAAGTTGTATGATAATTCAATTGTATTCTATACACTATTAAAAAAAACTTCAATAGACATCGGCCAGAAACCAATGTTAAACATTTCCCGACCGATGTCTATGCGGGTGTAGAGAAAGATACCCCTACATGACATCGGTTGTGAACTAATGTCTGGGAACATCTTTAACATAGGTTCCAGATAATAGTCTGATTTATATTGTTTGTTTTTAAACAAAAATTGCATTACAATCTTTTCCAAATAGCTTTTATATGATCTAGGTTTGAACTTTAACAATTAATTTACATACTATAAATCAGTATTTACATCGTTTTAGAAAGAAAACTAATATCAAAGTTGACTTCTGACATCGGTTTTGGATATGAAACAGATGTCAAAGTTACCTTTTTACATCACATATAAAAGAAAACCGATGTTAGAGGCTTCATTAAACATTGGTTCATTAAATAAATCTGATATGTGTAGCATCTTCAACATTAGTTATAAACAAGTTGTATATATCAACTGATCTTTATGCCTTATACGTTTACATACACATTTAATTTATAAACACCCAAAAATTCCAAAATTTGGACAAACAAACAGAAAGACAAGACCAAAAAATCAGAATCACATAATTTGATAATCATTAATAACCCGGTCTACCCCCTACAACAATGAAACCAACAAACCAACAAAAAATTATAAAGTCAATGAAAATACCATCATGTACAAAAGAAACATCAAAATTCTAAAGTCTACTGCAATCCAAATACCGATCCTACAGAACATCCCTGAACATCTCTTAAAGCACTATGCCATAAGTGCACAAAGGAAACGGTTTTAGCTAGCGTTGCACGAAAAGCGTTGCATTATCTATAAAATTTTCAGTTTATTACAACACAGTGGAGAAAGCGTTGCAGTACATTGAAGCTACCATAGCTAATAACTGTTAGTGTTGCGCAGCATGCAACAGTAGAGGTCATAGCATTGCATTAGACATTTTAGTTATTTAATAAATGTTAACATGGCATGCTGACGTTAGCATGCTGACGTGACATATTGACGTGGAATCAGTGGATGAGACCCAAAATGATGACGTGGCATGCTGACATGGCACAAGTGGGGCCCACATGCTGAGGTGACACTTTAATTGTTGCATTTGCATTCTGGTGTTGCAGTAGGTTATTTAGTGTTGCCTTAGCTATTGTACTATTTTTAAAAATTATTTGTTATATTCATGTTCTAATTTTTTTAACAAGGCCTGCCCCGTAAAGAAAAAAGAGCCTCTAGGATCCTGTTGTCCCGTACAATATGTTGAAGGTATCATTCTGTAGTCTTTCGAGTTATCCTTGTAGGGAAATGATCGAAAAGATCCGGTGTATGCTTTAGAAGCCCTGTCTCTGTATTCGGAGGGTTGTCCTCGATGGAAGACTCTAGAGTTATCTCATACTTTGCACTTCTACCCTTGGGATCATTTGTCCTGTAATCTGGTGGGTTATCCTCACGGGAGGGAAAGGATGTGCTTTGGTATTTACGATAAGTCATGGCTATACATACGATTACAATTGACGAAAGTAGAAGTAGTGGATGGGGGATATCAATTGGATGTGGAGTTTCCTTGTCCGTGAATTCTCGACATTATAACCGAGCCATGGGCCTTTGTAACTAGGCCGCATAATCGGGCACTCCTGAAGAAAATTAATATTGGAGTTACAATAGGATGTTAGTTCGACAATTCCTATTGGGTTGCGGAATGAGAAACCAAGTCCATCTAGGTTTCTTGTATCCTAAGAACTATATTCGACTTAATCTTCTATAAAAGGAGGTACGTAGGTATGTTGTGAGTCCACATGTTTGCGAGTTCTGAGAAGGAAAACATAAACCCTATCAATCTTAACCATTTCTTAAGCACAAATGAACGCAATTTGGTGATTTCTCCAACTACCGACCACCGCTGCATATCTTGATTCTGGTCGTGAACCTCAAATCTTTGCTTACCAAATTCCTCCATTAATAGATGCTCTAAGAGTGAATATCATGCAAAAATAATATTTCTTGTTGGGCTCGTTAGCCGGACGATCAGAAGTAGTATGAAATCCAGGAAGTACATCTCCAATACATAATAAAAGACAGAATAATAGTGAAACTGGTGAACTTTTGCTTAACCAAAAGAAATGCAAATCCAGTAGTAAATGCCAATTGAGTAGTTGTTATAAGTGGAGTGATCGATATAGGAAGACAAGATATGCCATAGGAATATAAATAATTAGCAGCCCCAGTGAGAATGCCAATAACATCACATGGAACGACAACAACAGGTCTAATCGACATGAGTTTAGTCCTAAGAATGTCCTTACTTTGACGATACAGATAAGAGATTATGATTGAGATGAAGAGAAAAGGTCAGTAAGCTATTTCTAGAGAGCTTGACACCCAAACTCGCATCCCCCTAGAGGCCAAACATAATTTAATCCAAACACAAACTAAGTTTTCTACACAACAGTAACGAATAGCTTGCCTGTTAAATCTTCAAGATTAGTTTCACCTTCACCTATAAATAAAGCTGCCGCATTTTTCTTATAAAAATTTCAAATTTCTGAAGCGGTTTGCATACTTATTTAAACAAAAAAAATTTATAGTAATTTTATACTCTTTATAGAATCATATATACTAATAAGAGAAATACTTGACATTATCTTAAAGTTTTTTTTCTTTTTTTTGCGTAAATCATTTTCTTAAAGTTACCGTATTACATTCTATTACTATATTTATTACATTATTTATCTTCATTTTTATATAAAATAAGTATTAAAAGGAATTTATGTTAATTTTTGGTAATCATGGATGTTGGCACCACCAAAATAACAATAGACGTTAGAATGAAGCTTTAATGACCTTTGACCCTTAAGTATGGGCTGTTATACCTATTATTCCCAAATATATCCCAAATTTATGAAGTCATACTTTTTTACACCTGTGGTATTAGTTTTCCAACCTTTTTACCCTTTTCAACATTAAAAATACATATCGACAAATATCGGAGGGAAAAATCGTCTTTTACTAAAATTGTTCCCTCAAAAATTGAGAAAATGTTCCCGCCAAACCCCACACCCCCTGTGGTTATATAATTAGACACACACACACACAAATATATATATATATATATATATATATATATCGATATATATTTTATTGAAGAATTCTTGAGCATGAATCTTAATTGTTAGTGTGGAACCATATCAGTGCTAGGAACATCATTAACGGATGCGAATGCAGGAAGGTGTATCTATGGTTTCTTCTGATTCGGTGTAAGTAAATTTTTACATGACATGAAGTTATATTTGTTTAATGGTTATTTAACCTTTTCCCCATTTTTTTGCAGGATGATATGGGGAATTTATGTAATTTCAATCTATGGTTCGACCCCCCTTTGTGCCCAAGGTCAAGAACCATATTTCCCGAACTTTAAGAAAAATAGAGAAGTTAGAGGATAATTTTATGAAATTAGAAGTTATTACTGAAATGAAGGCGAAGAAGAGAAACCCTGTTTTGATGTATATAGTCATTATTGTAGTCATTTTGTTGTTTGTACTGATGAATAATGAAGTGGAATCAAAGACTAAGAAATATGATATACCTAAATTAAACCTTTGTAGTAGTAACGTAGCTTTTGACGTATGACTAGGTAGTCCAAATTTTCCAACACTGTAATCTAAATATATAATGAAATTATCAATGAAGTGGAATAATACTAAGAAATATAATCTACCTAAATAAAACCTTTGTAGTAGTAATGTAGCTTTTGACATATGACTATGTAGTCCAAATTTTCCAACATTGTAATCAAAATTTATAATGAAATTATCACAATTGCAAAAGAAAGTGATTTAATTAATAAGTTCATAATCCATCATTACATCCCTATTATATAGTTGTAACTAAAAGATAAATAACATCAATTCCACATAAACATAAATTGTGATAAATTGATTTAGCATCAATTAAAACTGCATAAATGCATGACTAGATTAAAGTGAAAAAGTTGCATCTCATGTGTCCTTTTTCTTCTTTGTTGAAGGTCCTGCAGTTTTGTCTTTCTTTTCATTCTTGATTTTTTATAGTTCTTCTAAAAGTGCACCTGGTGTGATAACAGATCTTCCATGAGATATGGAAGACTTTAATTGGACAGTTTGGATTAATTCAAGATTCTGGGAAGTATTTTCTGTACAAAAACCCAGAATTAATGAGGGGTACCCCGTCTGCTCTCTAGTACATGTATGGTCTATCAATGCAATAAAGAAATGGTCAGTTAGTAGCTTATACACACATACAATTATAATAGAGAAAACCAAGAAAAATATTAAAATATACCTAGTCCCACAATTTTTATTTTCATGGTTTTGTCAAAATTTAATGATGAAAATAATGTCCAAGGGAATGGTGGTTGACACACAGCCCTAATCCTCGTTATGTTACTTTTAGATATCTTGATGACCCTCCCCTCACTAGTACTATGGTTCTGTATTTCCTCCCTCCACTATTTGTAATCATTGAATATCATTCGAACTCTCTACTTTGGCTTTTCTTTCTCTTCAAACACTGGAAATGCTTTCTCCCTCTTCTGAGTTAGAAACTCGTCATAAAATTCTTTATCTGCCAAGCTTTCTAGATCATAACTGTCGTAATCACCATCAACCTGCATGTCCACATCCTTCTCAACCTCTCTCTTTTAACTTAAACCTAGTCGTTACCTAAGTCTTCAAATCCATTCCACTTCCTCTTCAACATTCTTACTAAAAAGAAGGTCATCATCTGTCATGGAGTAGTCACTATTAGCAAAGTCATAGTATTCAATTTTATCAATCCAATCTCGTACATCATTGCTATCCTCTCCTTCACTCCTACTTTGAACATTTTAACCTTCAAATGGTACCAATTATTTTTCATTTGAATGGTCAATATACATCCAACTCTTGTTTAGGCAGTCTGTAATACAAAGAACCAAAGCTCTCATAACCCAATACATTAGTCCACCCTCTAATATTTTTCAAAGTAATTTCGTCAAGGTCTTGGAAATGAAACATAATGGCTTTACCCCTACATATTCAATTCTGGGAATCCACTTTAACTTCCCTCCTTGAAACAAACACATACTTGAAATATCATCACCTTTAAAAGAAAATAAATGGATATAAACATATTTAACACATAAATATAAACATCCGACTACATTATTTAATCATTCATTAGTTTTAATTTATAGACTACTAAAAGGTTAAGAACAATTGGGTAAACACATTAAATTTAAACATTAACTGGCACACACATATACAGAGTTTTGAACATAATATTCAACCAACCGATCAAAATGGAAAATATTTATCGGTAAAACATAAACCGAGGTTAAGAAAAATACCGAGAAAATACCGAGAAACCCATGACTGTGAATGATTCACATAATCCAAGCCCGAAAATTATTAATCGCCACTGTAATTAAGTTTATGATGTTTAATTTTGGAGCAACTAAAGTCTTAGAATGTTTAGGGTTCAAAAAGTATATAAAAACTCAATCATCAGGGAACAATTTTATTAAAAAAATAGTTTTACCTTCCGATATTTTCCTATATGTCATTTTATTGCTGAAAAGGGTTAAAAGGTACGAAGACTTATACTATAGGGTTTAAATGATATAACTTCATAACTTTGTGGTTGATGGTTATAAAAGCCCATTCTTTAAGGGCCAAAAGGTCATTAAACCTAAAATAAAAGTTGGATAGATAAAAGATGATGAAACCTTTAATTAAAAAATATTAACGTTATACAGTACTCTCATACGGTTGTAAATAAGTCGATATGCTCATAAAGAGTTTGGTGTTCGGTTCGAGTTATTAATAAGTCGAACATGGAGAGAATTATTAGGCTCAATTTGTATATAGATGAACTTGAGCACAATATAAATCGAGAAAAATCATGATCAACTTCAATAACAACTTTCATGAATAGACTTGTGAGTAAGTATATTTATATGCTGGCTTGTATAACTGGTGAATAAGTATATGAATTGTTAGTTAAATTTTCTCGTAAATGACACACACTTACAATATAGGATTTAATAAATAATGGTATACATATTTGTATAAAAATCAATCAACCAATTTATATTATCCATTTATTTATTTTTATTATGTTTATAGTTTTTTGCATTGAAGATTTAAATAACAGTACATGGTAGATTGTAAATATATATTTTTATTTAACTTGTGTTCGTGTATTTGTATCCATGTCAATATTTTGAATGGAAATAACATAATTTGGGAAAAAATGATTTTTTATCACTCAACTATTTATTTTTTTAGAAACCTACCGCCCAACTTACATTTTTTTTGTCATAAACGTTACATTTCTTTTTCATTTTAAACCATTCCGTTAATATTTTCTAAAAACATTAATTTTAAGATTTTATATTCGTTATTCGTTCAATTTAGTACATATGAATGTATAGATCGTTCAATTTTGAGTTTGCATGTATTTATTTCGTGATTTTGTGTTATAATTTTGTGTTTGCGGGAAAAGTAGAAGCCACTTGTCTTCTTCATTTTTTTTACTGATTAATGGATTATTTGTTAATATCAGTTGGTGTAATAGTCTTGTAGGAGTATATATGTTCATATGTACTAAATTTTATGGAGTTTTGAATACATTTTGCTATTATCGAATTTTAAACTCGTCAGAATTTTTTACTAGAACTCGACGGAATAATCGAGAAGCACTTTGGTTGTAATTGTTGTTACTAGATATGAATTGTTCAGTTTTCATAGAGTGATTTGGACTGAAAAATCATAAAAAACAGAGCCAATTTGATCATAAATTGGTTTGGACGGTGCTGCTTTTTGGACATCCCAGATTCCGACATCACTATGTTCGCTTTTTGGTTGTTTTAACAGAAAGAAGTCAAAATTAAAGAAATTGGGTAGAATTCAATACACAAGTAACGTTAGTGACAAAAAAAATAAAAATAGAAGTTGGGTGGTAGGTTTTTAAAAAAAAATAGTTGAGTGATTAAAAAATTAATTTCTCCATATTATTTACAATCAGAATGCTAAATCATCAAACTTATTCATTTTATTGTAAATTTTTTAAAAGATTTATTTTATATTTTATATTTATATCAAAAAAGAAATAAGTGAGACAAATTGTGAGAACGATTTGTAAACTAAGTTGTTTAGAATCAAAATTTCTTGAACAATATTCACGAATTTTTTATTGAATGATAGTTCATAGATGTTCATGAACATGTTCGCAGATATATTTTTTATTAATTAGTCGATAAATGAACAAAAAATTTGACTCAATAAAAGATAGAGTTTGGATTTATTACATTTTCAAGCTAATAATTAAATACTTAAGAGTAATGTTCGCTACAATTGGGTTGATTTACAACCCTACTCATAGTTATAGACCGGGCCTAGGTCAGTTATGAGAATTGGTAGACCTTGGGTGAAAAAATTGGTGGCCGTTAAAGGGACTTTAAAATTAAAAGTTAAAATTTTAATATTAAAAATCCAATGGTGATGAAGTATTTGCCAGCTCTCCACTGATTTTCAAGTATCAAAGAACAAGATTTGAACCTCCATAACAAAAAAAAAGTTCATTATATATTTTGAAATCTAGTTCTATAACTCTCTATTAAGTTTTTTTTACTGAACTTTTTTTTAGGTTAGGATTAAACCAAATATAGTGAAGAGTATATAAACACAATTTTATTCTAAATAAAATATCCACTTCTGGACCAAATTATGAGATATGATGAGTATAAAAAATACATATGGGCATAGTAAACATACAAATATAATGCATAAAGTTTATTAGGGTTAGTTCAAAAGTGTCAAGTACGGTCACACCGGTTATAAGCTTATTATGAATATAATGGATATAATATTAATAGTTTAGTTTTCTTTTAATATTGTGTAATATTTTTGTTTATGGTGTGATAGTTGTATTTTTATATGTTTGTTTTAGTGATTTAATATATACTTGAATATTTATTCAATATCACGTACTGAAATATTATGTCGTTGGAAGTGTTACTTCACTTTAATAATAAAAATGGTTGAATTATTTTTATTTCAAATTTGATATGTTAATTCGTCCACTACCGCTCGTGCGGGTGCTTCCCTGTAAAACATAAAATCATTAAAAAAGAAGGCGGCAAATTATCACATGAAGGAGAAAACGAAGTCATTTGCAAATCAATTTATATTTAATAATTTATATTTAATGGATTGATAGAATAATTGATGGACTTAAAAAAAGTGAAGTTGCAAGTCAATTTTTCTTAGACCCCTCAAGAAGGTTGCTGAATGAATCAAAAAGTAGGGAAAATGCTCTACTAAGTAGAGGGTTTGTTTGATTGCCATGTGAATTTGGTGCAGCCAATAAACAGTAAGGCCTCATAGATGAGGCCAGTGGCGCGAGTCGCGAGAGTCGCACTCTATGGAGATCTTTTTATATAAAAAATTATGTAGAATAAACATGTTAGCCATCCATTTTTTTAATAACCAGGATAAAATCAACTATTTAATGACATTATTGTAATTAGAATAAACTTGAAGACTAGTTTTACAAATTTCAAAATCTATTCTACAATGCTTGAATAACGTATATACACACGATACACACACTCGTCACTATACATACACTCGATCCTGCACAGAGAAAGAGGAGAGGGAGAGAAAGAAGTATTCTAAAATCAAACCTGCCATTAGAGCTAAAAAATTGAATATTTCATAGCAACAATGTTGAGAATAGTTGTTATTAAGTGAAATTTCATGTTACTACTATTTTATACATATATTTAGGGTTTTGTGATGATTTTGAATGGTTTTTAATCTTCAATTAATGTTTTCAGATTAATTTTGAGTTTGAGCAATTATAGCTGCAAGTTGTTTCATGGAATATGTAAGTTTTTTTTTGTTTTGTACTCTATCTTAAGGTGCTATACTAGAATCTAATTTTACACTTGAATTTTGCAATAGACTATAGTGCTCCTCATAGCTCCCCTTGTAATTTTTTAAAAATATTGATATAATTTCGCATGCATATATTTTTTTTTCTTTTTCTATATGTAGAGATATTAATTTTACAGTAAAATAGAAATATTTTTGCATTTTTTATTTTAATTCTATAGTAGAAGTGTGTTTATAGTGTTTGACTTACTAGTATTTGATTTACTGTAAAAAATATTTGAATTTTTGTAGTTTTATATATCTTGTAGAGTAGATACCGATGAGTATTTTATATTTGTGCACTAGATTTGATTTTTAATCATGTGTATTTGTTATTAGTAAGTATTGATTCTATAATAAAATCAAAAAAATCTAGAGTAGAAGCAACACAATCTCATTAAACTGGTATTTTTTATATTTTTTTAAATTACATAGAAGGTTGTTTCAATGAGGTGATTTCCATCCTAATAGACAAGAAAAATATTTAATTTTATAAAAACTGTAAAATGTCCAAATTTACCGTACAAGGCTGCTTATACTAATACAATCTCCAAATTTGATAAAATGCAAGTTATGACCCATTATGACGCAAAATATCCCAGAACAGTGATCAGAGTGGAATGTTTTTTATGAAAATTAAGTTTAGGCATATTAATGCGATATTCGTTTAATCATGAATATATTAATAGTCGATGTGTAACTTTTTATTATGAATGAACATAACTAAAATTTACTTATGGTGATGGTCAAAAAGTTATAGTCTAGAGTGGTTAAGAGTGGGTCAAGTGTGCAAAAATTGCTAGCTCTTGGTGCTAAACGAGATCTAGAATATTAATATTTTTACCATACCTCATCTACTTGAAATATAATCTTACTTATTTAAAAACCGTACATTACGGTGGTGGTGATGTTAATAGTGGTCAAGCCGAGTCAAGTACATACTTACCATAAATGACTTAATTGCTCAAATCTGAATATTAAGTTTTCGCTTAGAAGTAAGTTTTTAGTGCTAAGTTGTTATGTGATGAACAACCTGTAAATTAATTTGGACTTGTAATTAATAATTAATGTACAAGTAAGTGAGAAGAGAAGATCCTAAATTAGCATATCTTCACTATTATATCTCAAAACTCTTAATAAAGTGCATGTATATGCAAGAGGAGCTAGTAGTTATGTTATGGACCTGATTGAGCTACGCCGAGTTCATTTTTTCTCAGGTGAGAATAAAAGAGCTGATATAATTATATTAAATTCTAGTTCTAGTGATTCTACAAGTTTCAGAATAGGTATATTCAACATTCTATATAATTTATTAATTTGTTGAGCCATTTATAATTGATCTAAGTGTATGATTTTATTTATTTATTTAGGACATACTAATGTGAATCTAAATATTGACTATTCTTTATTTAGTTTAGGATGCATATTAATGTGAACTATTGGTGTAATTTGTCACAGATTTTTGTTCAGTTGTCTTTCCTATGGTCAAATATCTTTTTGTTGAGATTTTCTAGTTATATTGCTCTTGAAAAGAAAACAGAAAAATAAAGGAAAAATGACAGATAAAATATATTCCAATCATATTATGAATTTGCAAAGCAAAAGATATCTTAATTTCTTAGAGTTGAATAATTGACTATAACATTAACTAAGAATTCTTTTAGATGTTCATAGGAGTTGTTAGGGGAGATATTTTTCGAGGAATTATTAAATTCTTGATTTTGGACTTAGATAATGTTGATTGGTTTTGGAATCATTACGAATCCTAAATTTGAGAATATTATTGGAAATAAATTATAAATATGCATTCTCTTTTTTAGCAGCAGAATATAGGTGGTCTCAGTACAATTAAGGAAAAGATTGTTGATGAAATAATCATGGAATCATTTAGAAATATGTTTCATACCCCAACTTGTTGGACTCATCCGTATTGTTTAGTTATTGTATAGGCAAAATTTTATTTAACAGTATTGGAGAATCAGAGAAGGGGATAGGATAAGGGCCATGAGTTTTGACCTGTAAAATAAAACTCACGTCAGGAGCAAAATCTAGATCATTCTGGAGAATGCGTAAAGAAAGTTAGAAAAATTAGTAATACCACAAATTTACTAGTCCAGCTTTCCCTTGGTATCTTGTAAAATACAACAATTCAAGTAATATTTTCAAGGGGTTTTGAAATAGAAAAACGTGTTTGTTGCATATCATCAAATGCATTTGTTCCATTCTCTGTGGACGTATGAGATTCATTCAAGAGCTTTCTGTGACAATTACTACTTTTAGCAGCTCGTTAATGAATTACGTTTGGCGAGGCTTCTTTGCCAATGTTTATTATTTGAAACTAGTTTTATGTTTCCACCTTACATGCTATTGGTAGGGCATGCGATTGTAATTTCATATTGATAGTGTTTAATTGATGATTTTTTCTCCACTATTTAAGGTTTAGTTGTATTTAGTTTGAAATTTAATATACATAGGGATGATTTAGTTTGAGATGAATCTATGGGTAAGATAATTTAGGTTATTCATAGCCTTGAGGACATTTTTCTTTGTGTATATTATAATGTATGTATAATCTACTAATGTGTAGATTTTAAGAATATAATATGTGTATTGCTTTATGAGATTATTTGTAGTAGTTTTTAGCAGAATTTGGACTATAAATTTTTACGCTTGTATTATTGTATTTGCTGAAATTTTTAGAGAATTTTTTAACAGTTTTTGTGTGCAAAATCTACAGGCTTTTGCTTCAGTTCTGTATAAAATTTTAGCAATTTTTTGATTGCTCAATCTGCAGATTATTGCATCAGTTTTTTCTGCGGAATTTAACAGTTTTTTTATTTGCAGAATCTTGAAATTATTTCAGGTTGATCAGAAGATTTTTTCTGGTTATGAAATATGGGCCATGAGAGTTTACATTTTGAATATCTGTTATGCAAGACATGCTTGTATATAACAAGACTAAGTCATCTTGACAACCATAAGAATAAGTTGTATGATAACTCAATTGTATTCTATAATTGTATTTTTTAAGTCTGTAAAAATGCTAAATAGTTTAGACAAGAGGTTTTTCACTAAACAGCTTTCAAGCTAAAGAAGAAACTGTGGAAGAAGATAAATCTTGATCATGTCTCAGAGAGAAGTATAGAAGCTTGGAGCTGAATAATATTGTTATATAAAAAAATATTCTAGGTCAGATATCAACAAGTCACAGATCAAGGAATGTAGAGAAGTATGTCGAGTTGTATGAAATGACTTTTTGAGAAGTCCCAAGAAATATCGACAAGTCAATTTGCATATAGAGAACTGAAGATATCGACAAGTCAATCTGCATGTAGAATGAAGATATCGACAAGTCAAAAAGTCCATGTAGAGAAGTGGAGATATCGACAAGTCAATTCAACATGTAGAGAACTGAAGATATCGACAAGTCAAAAAGTTCATGTAGAGAACTAGAGATATCGACAAGTCAAAAAGCTTATATAGAAAATTGGAGATATCGATAAATCATTCTACTTGTAATGAGCTGGGGACCTCAACAAGTCAAAAGGCTATTGTTAAGTGGCATTTATGTCCACTTAGAATCCCTATAAAGGCTTGAATTGGTATTTTGTACTCAAGTTGTTTGTGTTTTTTATGCTTTTTTGTAGTGTTTTGCATTTTAGGCATAAATAAGGGATCAAGGAGATTTATCATTGCTTTGGTGCAAAATTTGTGTTAGGAAGGTGTCCTGAGAGTTTGCTCTTGGAATGCCATCAAGAACCAGCAAATAAAAGAAAGCAAGTCAGTTTTTCCAGAATGTTAGTGCGCCCGCGCTGTGCTAGCGCGCGGCCGCGCTAGAGAAGCAGAAGGACGCACGCCCGCGCTAATGAAGTGCGCGGCTACGCTAGGTAGAAAGCAAGTACAAGAGTTATTTTCTGGACTTCTCTTCTTATTGGGATGTTATATAAAGTCAACTTAAAGATGTTTTTCATAACAGAGCTTAAGGGGAAGATATCAAGAATACAACCAAGGCGATCAGGATCTAGTTTCTTCTTTTGATTCTTTGTTTTAAGTTCTAATCTGGGATGCTAGTTTTCTTCTTTTGTTGAACATATACTCTTTCTTAACTTACTTGATTATTATTCAGTTTATTAAAGACTTAGTTTATTATACCATGCCTTCATCGGAACCCACGGTGATGATGAGTTCGGTTATGGGCTAATCATTTTCGTGGGGTTCTAGCAGATTTACTATAGATTTTAATAGTTAATATATTTTGATACCTTAGTGTATGCCAAATGTATGATATCCTATTATTGGTTGTGCTTATTCATCTTATGAGCGTCTCAAACTTATAAGATAGCGTGTTAATCTCTATTGAAGTGCAAGTGAATATAGGGGTTTAGAATATGCCTTGCTAGCATAGGTTCATGTATTTGATATGCATAATTCGTAGGCAATTTTAACCATCTTACTTGCCCTATGTAATCACGATAGGTAACTTGTTCATTAAACCGTTATGTTGTCAAATTCTATAGACATATAGGGTCTCAAAATAATTTGTGTTTATTCAGCTTCTATCTCTTTTGTGGATGTCTGGTAGTAGGGTATTTGTATAATGAAAGTTGGTGCTTACTAGTTTCGTGTTGTCTGATTAGTGTCATCACCATTGCATGCTAAGGATAAGAACAAAAAGGCTATTGAATGAAGTAGTAATGAAGTTAGAATCCCATGTTTGTGTTATATAAGTAAATCACCCTTTTAATATCTTAGTTAATTGCATGTTAGTTAATAATCTTAGTTATAAACAATCTCAACTTGTTATCATCTTAGCATTGAATAATAACCATATCATCGTTACATATATACATTAATTGAAATTAACCTAAATCAGTCTCAATGGGAATGAAATAGAATTAATTCTATATTACTTACGATTGCGTGTACTTGCATGAATATTAGCGCGTATTTTCGTCCTAACAGTTATGTAGAGAACTTGAGATATCATTTTACTGAATATTAAAATTATTTTATGTTCAATCATACTGAATATTTATTGTTGATTTATTGATTACAAATTTAAGTCAGAAATAGAGATTAACGGGCTAATGAAAGTAGATTGTGAATGACATGTGCTTCTGGACAAAGGCTAGTTTACTCTATCCCATTATCCATGCTTGTTAAATTTTAAAATATTGAATTATTTTTTGTAAAATTCAGTTGATCATTTCATTTTATGTTTATTTATCTTGAGAATGTATTTTCCTTCTAAATCCTGATAAATCATTTGGGTAATCTAGGTGTGTTTATTTTTTCGAACCACCAAATTTTATTGTCATTAGTTAGATCCATCTTTCGAATTAACCTTCTGTATCATTTGATACCATTGACCTAATTGCGCATAGGTCAATTTCTAAAATCTTATTATTATTTAACGTTGGAGACATCTTTAAATATTTTATTTTATTATAATTTAGAAAACAAGGGTTATTTATCGTTCAAGCAACCCAACCCTTATTTAATATCGATTTTTCTCAATATTTTGAGAAATCACTATTTTAAATCGTAGTTCATTATCTTATTCGTAACGAAATGTATTCTTAAAAGTATAATTTATTTATCGTTATAGCCAGTATTATCTTTCATTATTTCATTGATTTTGATGCTTGAATTTTATTATTCAAATTTGAAAATGTTCATTCAGCGGTGAAAATCTTACTCAGAGAATAGTCAACATGGGAGGTGCCCATGGTTTGAAATTGTTTATCCTCGGTGTGGATATTATAAATTTTATTTTTTGGCTCAAGTCAAGCCACGGGTTCAGGTGGGAACCATTATATATGCTAGCATCGAAATGTTTGATGATTCTACGATGAGCCATGATCAGGCGAGCGCCGTATTCACGCGGAGAATGGTACTCTTCCGTGCTAGTTAACCGCATCACAAAGGTACCTAGGATGGAAACGAACAGATTCACATCTTGTGATTATTTTGATCATGTGCCCTTGATGAGTTTGCTTCCTTTATTCGAAAAGTAACTCGAATTTGAAATTTTATCATGGAGTTGTTATATTTCATACTATTTATTATCATATTTTTGCACTTTTATCCTTATTTTGTGATATACAACTTTCACTATTTATTATTCTATTATTATTGGATATCTTGTTGAGCATGTAGATGCTCATTCTTGTTATTTCTTAAAATCATATATAGTAGAAGATGAAATGAAAGATTATGACGAGTAACAGAGGCAGAGGAAAGGGAAAAGTCACACAAGATTATCCTTAGTTGAACCGTTCGAAAGAAGTCACACTTATGAGTTTGTATTAAGACATTTATGGATACGTAACAAGTGATAGTTAGACTCCATCTCGATCTTTATCATGAAATAGATTTTTAATAAAATACATGTTTAATTTTCAATTGTGTTAAATAAAACTAACTTAAATTTATTTTAATTGTATTTTTGAAATTAATAATAAAATAATATTTTGAATATTACTAATGAATATAGCTAACAACACTAAAAGAATTTTTTTGCCCATTGAATAAAATTTTAGATAATGTTATTTTATCTAACAAGTTTACGTAATAGCCTTCGAGATTCTCTTATATAGGTTAATTACAAAATTTTTGATAACCCCTTATAATTGATTACTGGTAGAGGAGTAGGTGATTTAAAATCTTGTTATCTCATATCCACTTGAATATGTCAACACTATATTTTTTAATATGTTAAAAATACTTTATAACTATTGTAGTGTATTTGAAATTTTTACTTAATAATAAAGAATTATACCATACAGTACAACAAGAATTACATAAGCAAATATTTATGTAAATTTTAGTGTCAAGGATATGTTCTAGTAATATGCTAAATTGTAAAATGGTTCCAAAAAATTTTTGTATTAGTTTAGATTTGTTTTTTATAGTGTTAAAAAATTTACATCTTTACGTGAAATAAATAATTAAAATATTCGGTATCTCCCATTTTAAAAATTGTTATTTTTCTTAACATATATATAGAACAAATACAATCATAAAATTTTATGTTTTAGCATTACATTAAAAATTGATATCACAGTCAAAATATATTCCTTACAAAAGTAAACCAAAAAATTATTATGTAATCAAAAAGTAAGGGAATTTTAAATGTATATGAATTAAGTTAAAAAAATAATTTTTACTTCAAAAATTATAATATTTTTGCTTATTTTAAAGTTGTGCACTCAACTTTTATTTTAAGTAAGGTGTAAAATATTACTTTTATTTCCTAGAAAATCAATTGTGTTTATTATTTGATCAAAATAAAAAATCACAAGCACATATTCCGCCATTTAGATATGAAATTAACCTTATAAAAAATGTTATATTATTTATCAAATTTTTACATTTTTAAATTGAAAGTATCCCAATGTTATTAATGTAATAGCAAGATTATTTTTAATTGATGGGGCTTATTTGTCCCTATAGGGAAAAGGTACATGAAAGAATTGAAGTTTTTAATTTATATGAGCAATTTGATTTTACCCATCTAATTCATTGCCGGTACAATAGAATACATATCATACTTCATTTGATTTGTGTTAGGGTTTTATCTTGACCGGTCAATTATTTGTTAGGACTCTATATAAGACTAACATTGAGCCTCATCAGTGCATCACAAAAACCTTCCACCTCCTCTCTGCATCATGCCTCTGCCTTTCTTCCCCTCTTTCTCAAAGCCTGACCTCAAATTCAATGCCTCTTCTTCTTTTTTATGCAATTATGCATATATCTTCTCATACATGTTTTTTAGAAAAGTCTTCTTAACCATTTTCGATATTCATTACTCTAATTTCAACTTTTTTCAATCCCCAGATTTGTAAAGGTTGAGTGGGTAATTTTATGTGTAAAATCTTGTTAACTCCTATTCACTCCAACAGTGTAAAAATTGACTTCTGTTACTTTGTTGGAAAAAAACTTTATGTGTAGGCATCTAGTTTTGTTATAGAAAATTAGAAGTTGAATTATATTTTTTAAAATATTTTTTACAATTTTTGTTTAATAATAAAGATTTGTAAAACCACAACAAATATTACTCAAGAAAATTATAGTTTATATTTTAGTGCCACTATGGTGGATTAATTGATTGCTTTAATAAATATTTTTAATCTTCAATTTTGTTGTAAATAATTTTCTTAAATACTCATCATATTTCTTATATTTTCTTATGATTTGGCGGTAAACAATGAAGAAAATGTTGCAAAATTAACATATGCACCCTTTCATATCTTTCTTCCTGGAATGAGAAGAAAGATTACAAGAAAGATTAGTGACAAGAGCTTTTAGAGCATTGTGGCACTGTTTGTATTACATTTTTTTTTTACAATTACTTTGTATTTAGAATTGATAATTCCAAAAATATTTAAAAATTTAAAGATATTATTTGTTTATCAATTATAGAACATGATTTATTTATTGGTAAATAAATATTCATTAATTTATGAACAAATAGCAATTTTCAACTATAAAACTAATATTTTACATCATATGGTACCCACTTTACAAATTTCGAGGTAATATTGAAAAGGAAAATTAAGGTACTAAAATAAATCTATAGTTTTATTATTGTGATCATTGAAAGCTAACTAAAAATTTAACACTTTTATATTTAACAAAACATGTTTGGTTAATTTATAACATCTCGACCTTTCAAAATATTAATTCAAAATCAAACTAATAAATAGAAATTAAGATAATTCAAATTCTAAGGCATATGATGAATTTTCCAAACCCAAGATATTAAAAAGTCACTGTAGAAATAAAAGTATAGATATTGAGGCCGAGCTTCCACACTAGTACACTAGTTCAATAACAAAAGTCCAAAAAGAAATAAATAAAGATCCATCACCCTATATAGTGTTAGCCTAAACCCAGTGCCTGTATAATTATAGGTATAAGTGTATGCTTGTAAAACTGAAAGAAAAGATGTTCGTAAACGACTGACTTGTTATTAGCTCAAAGATTACAATATAAACTAAAGAACAAACATGCGTGCAAAGTGGTTGCTAAAAACCAGCACCTGCTTTCCTAAAACTACTCTATCTCTAATGTTTATTTCAACTTACTCTCCTACTTTCACGTACCTACGTGATAGACCAAATCAACTCAAATAATTACTGCTAAGATAATAAATAATAAATAACAATATGTTTAGATTAAAAAACCAACATTTCTCCCCTTTAATCTAAACTACTGTCTGCAAGTCTGTTACTCCAAGTAACAGCCTCATCTTCTCAAACCTGGCAGTAGGCAATGCTTTTGTCAAAACATCAGCTCGCTGAAGATCCGTACTGACGTGTTTAACAAGTATATCACCATTCTCTACACATTCACGTATAAAGTGATAACGGATGTCAATGTGTTTGTTTCGTCCGTGAAACACAGAATTTTTAGTCAGATCAATGGCGGACTTGTTGTCAAGATACAACATTACTGGCAAAACATGTTTACCAGTAACCTGACTCACCATTTTCCGCAGCCAAATGGCCTGACATGCAGCTGCAGTTGCCGCCATGAACTCAGCTTCACAGGATGAAAGTACTACACTTCTTTGTTTTTGTGATGCCCATGTTACCAGTCTGTCGTCCAAATAAAACACCTTGCCCCCAGTGCTTCTTCGATCTTCATCATGTCCAGCGAGGTAACTGTCGAAATATCTTGTCAACAACTCACTTCCACTGCCTCTATTATAGACTAGACCATGGTTTAGCGTACCTCTAACGTAGCGAAGAATCTGTTTTGCTGCTAGCAGATGCATCTCAGTGGGTTTTTCCATATACCTGCTCACAATCCCGACTGAATAGGCTATATCCGGCCTTGTATGAACCAAATAGCGTAGGCCTCCAATCATACTTTTAAAATGTGTAGTATCAACGCATCGTCCTCCTTCATCTTTGCTGATATTCTCCTTAGGATCCATGGGAAGCTTAGTGGCATTGCAGTTCCACATCCCAACTTTTTCGAGAATTTTTCTCGCATAGGCCGTTTGTTTCAGATGGATGTTATCAGCCCCTTATTTAACCTCCAGACCCAAGTAATATGTCAGCTTACCCAAGTTACTCATCTCGAACCTCCTGTTCATCTGGTCTGTAAACTCTCTTATACTCGATGGTTTTATTCCTGTAACCAGTAAGTCATCGACATATACTCCGATGATCACAACATCTTCACCCTTTGCTTTCGTATACACTGCATGCTCATAGGGACATCTCACAAAACCCAGTTCCTCAAGATATTTACTCAGTTTTTCATACCAGGCACAGGACGCTTGTCGTAAACAATAGAGTGCCTTGATCAGCCTATACACGAGATGTTCTTGCCCCTTCTTAACAAACCATTCAGGTTGCGTAACATACACCTCCTCTTGGATCTCTCCATTTAAAAATGCAGATTTGACATCTAAATGATGCACTTCCCAACTATGTCTGGCAGTCAGAGCTAGTAAAATCCTAACAGTTTCGAGGCGTGTAACTGGTGCGAAGTTTTCCTCAAAATCTCTCCCCTGCTTTTGGATTTAACCCTTTGCCACAATCCTAGCCTTGTACTTGACAATTTTCCCGCTCGTATCTTTCTTCGTTTTGAATACCCATTTTAACCCAATAGCTTTTCAACCAGGTGGGAGCTCAGTCAGCTTCCAAGTATTATTTCTCTCCACTGCAGTAATTTCACATTCCATCGCCTCTCTCCAGTGGTGTTCAGATGCTGTTTTAGTAAAACTCCTGGGCTCATCCATACCAGTGAGCATTAGCTCCTCATCTTCCAACTCAATCTCTTGAGTTTCATCATAAATTTCATTCAAAGATCTGTAGTGTTTTGGTGCACTATCGGTGTCAACATCTGAGCTTGTCGAACCTGTCCCAAACGACGAAAGTGTACGAACAGACTCTGAGCTAGTCGTGTTTGATCTCTCAGACATTGGACTAACTGAATGGTCTTCTTCAATATTAGTGCTTCTATCAGATTCTGTGATCGAGCCAAAGATAGTGAAAGTTTCACGAGTTTCTCCGTCTATCTCCTTGTTACTTTCCCATGGCCACGCTTTGCTTTCTTCAAACACCACGTCACGACTAACATGAATCACATTTTGTTTCGGATCATACAACCTATACGCTTTCGATCCAGGTTCCTTACCGAGATTGATTACCAACTTACTTCGATCAGACAGCTTTGTGGTATGAACAGATGGTAGTTTCATGTATGCTAGACAACCAAAAATTCTAATGTGCCCAATGTTTGGTTTAATACCTGACCATGCCTCGTGAGGTGTCATCCCCGAAACAGATCGAGTTGGCAAACGATTTAGTACATAAATCGAATGTCGTATGGCCTCTCCCCAGAATGTTAGTGGTAACTTCTTCTCCTTTAGAAAACTCCGAGCCATTTCTATGACTATCCAGTTTCTTCTCTCAACCACACCGTTCTGCTGAGGCGAGTACGGCGCAGTGAATTGTCTGGTGATGCCTACTTCTTCACAATAGGAGGTGAATTATTTTAAAATGAATTCACCGCCTCTATCAGTTCTGAACGTTTGCACCTTTCGTTCCTCTCCATTTTCTACCTGTGCTCTAAATCTTTTAAAGGCTTCAAACGCTTCGTCTTTGTTTTTTAATAGATACCCCCATATCACCCGACTGTAGTCATCCACTAACAGAAATAAATACTTATTTCCTCCTGAAGTAGGAGGCGAGATTGGGCCACATAGATCACCATGAACAAGTTCTAGTACCTTCTTAGCATTATAGGTTGCTTGGCCTGGGAAAGATCTTCTGGTTTGTTTCGACATCAAACACCCAGTGCACACTTCATTCTGTATTTTAATCTCAGGCAAGCCATGCACCATTTTGGTAGTACATATCATATTCATGGCATTGAAATTGACATGTCCAATTTGAGCATGCCAAAGCCAAGCCATTTCATCACTCCGTGACAGCAGACATTCTTAACTACTACTCTCGATTATAATCTTATACAAGCGATTTACAGACTTCTTTACCTTCATAATCAGTCTTCCTCCTTTGTCATAGATCCACAAATGAACCCCACTCAAAATAACCCTGTTTCCTTCCTCAGCTAATTGCCCTAAACTGATGATATTGTTGCACAACATAGGAATGTAATAAACATCCTTCAACAATCTCTCTTCTCCATTTTTACACTTTAAGAGGATTGTCCCCTTTCCTATTATTGATACAGTAGAACCATCTCCAAACCTCACCTTGCCTTTCACATTCTCGTCTATTTCTCGGAATTTTGACAATTGTCCCGTCATATGATTGCTAGCTCCATTGTCTAAATACCACAAATTTAAGGCTGGTTGCATTGTCTTAACGTTGTGGTTTAGCTTGGGAACTACTTGCTCCTCATTGATCAGCATTACTTTCTCACCTTCTTCATTATTTTCTACCATCAGAAGTGCGGGCTCATCATCTTGCATCTGGGTCATGTTTACCTCTTCCTTTTGTTCCTTATTCTCCCTTTCACGTCGTGATTTTTTACAATCTGCAGCATAATGGCCATATCCCTGGCAATTGAAGCATCTGATTTTAGTTTTGTCACGTCCTCCATGTCCAAAATCTCTTCGAAACTTCGACCCAGATGACCCATTTCCTTTACCTGAATGTTTCAGCCATTCTTCCCGTGTAAAAAGCAGCTTTGCATCATCTCTTTCCCTCTTCGACCACTCTTCCTCAGTCAATAACAGTTGACCACCACTCGGTTCCACCTGACCTCGTAAGCGTTCTTCATGAGCTTTTAAGGATCCAACCATTTCTTCAACGGTCATAGTCTCTAAATCCCCGAATTGTTCAATTGTCGAAGCTATCTGCAGAAATTTCGTAGGAACTGCTCGTAACAATTTCATCACAATATATGCCTCTTTGACCTCCTCACCAAGAGCTCTAATGGTTGTCACCAAACCATTTAATTTCATACAGAAGTCATCGAGAGACTATGTATCTTTCATGCTCAATGTCTCGAACTCTGCCTTAAGAGTTTGAATTCTCGCTCTTTTTACATGATCAGCGCCCAAACACATGGTTTTGACGGCATCCCAAACCTCCTTAGCCATTTTCTTTTCGGCTACAGACAACAAAACATCCTCCGGAATCCCTTGATAGATAGCAGCAAGAGCGATTTTGTCTGTCCGATCTTCTACAGGCAACTTTGGGTCGTCACTCTCAATAGCAATCCACACCCCGTGTGCTTGCATATACACCTTCATCTTAAGCGCCCATGCTGTATAGTTACCTATGTTCAACATGGGATATGTCAACCCGATCGTTCCATCTTTTGCTTTGCTATTTTCCATCGTACTGGACTTAGGCATATACTTTGGCATTCACCGGAATCACCGAGCTCTGATACCAGAATGTTAGCCTAAACCTAGTGCCTGTATAATTATAGGTATAAGTGTATGCTTGTAAAACTGAAAGAAAAGATGTTCCTGAACGACTGATTTGTTATTAGCTGAAAGATTACAATATAAACTAAAGAAGAAACATGCGTGCAAAGTGGTTGCTAAAAACCAGCACCTACTTTCCTTAAACTACTCTATCTCTAATGTTTATTTCAACTTACTCTCCTACTTTCACGTACCTACGTGATAGACCAAATCAACTCAAATAATTACTACTAAGATAATAAATAATAAATAACAATATGTTTAGATTAAAAAAACCAACATATACTGACTAGATTCTATAAACTGATATACTACTAAAACTGGGAGTTTCTAAAAGTTTTTTCTATTTTTAATATCACAATGTCAATTATCTAAAAAAATAAAATATTTTTGATACAACAACATGATCCAATAAAATGAACAAATTTTCAAGAAAAGTGAGTAACGAAAATCAGTTATTTTGATTTCGGTGTTGTACCGAGAAAATAAAAATATAATACTCCCTTCGTCCCTTTTTAGTTGTCACATTTTAGTTGTCACATTTAACTTTGACCTGGTCAAATTGACTAAAGTTTGACCGAAGTTTATTAATATTTTATAATTGAACAAAATAAAAAAATTACATCACCGAAAAGCAGATTTAATCTATGTTAACATATATTTTTCTGTTTCTTAAGTAATATAAGAGTAATGTTTAATCTACCGTCAAAAATTGGTCAATTTGACTTTTATAAAGGAATATGTGACAACTAAAAAGGGACAAACTGACTAAGATCTTAAATATTAGCTTAGGCAATTAAACACTAACAACATTAAATCGTATCCATACACCCCCATACCGTCACTATTATAGTAAATAAGCATTAAATATAATAAGTAAATAATGTTTGTCGTTATAGAAGATTCGCGTAAGAGCAAGTTCTAGTGTTCAGACAAACTTAAGTGCACTAGAAGATTAGCTTTGAAAGAAAAATATATATTTAACGTTCTGTATAATTAATAAATTTATTGAGCAATTTATAACTGATGTAAGTTTATGATTTTTCTTTATTTATTTAGAACATATGTGAATCCAAATTTCTGGTTATTCTTCATTTAATTTAGGATGCAAATTAATGTAAATTGTACGTGCAATTTTTCTCGCATTTTCATTCAGCCGTCTTTCCTATGGTCAAATATCCTTTTTTGAGATTTTTAGTTGCTGATATCCTGAAAAGATAATAGAAAATCAATCGTATTATGAATTCGGAAAGCAAAAGATATCTTAATTTCTTAGAGTTGAGTAAATTGATTATAAATGTTAAAGAGGATAAGATCATGTTCGGGCCTTCCTCTACTACCTTAAGGTTTTAGAGCAACTGCTTATTTATTATGATATCAAGAGCTATTATTCGATCACGAATAGGTTGATGATGAGTTATAACGGGTTAGGTTCCACATATTGGGTTTAATATATGTGTTATTATTATTATTTTTTCTTGTCTTCTTCTTATTCAAATCAGTTACTCCCTCCGTCCCTCCCAATTGTTATCGTTTATGGAAGAGTGTCTCACACACATTTTAAGATGAATAAAAAGTATAGTTCTATAATTTTTTCTAAAAATTTTCATTTTCTGAATAAAAATAGAATGTATAAACTTTTATTCAGAAAATATTTTTTTTTAAAAAAGTTATAGAACTATATCTTTTCTTCATAATTATTATTATTTCTTCGATTTAGTTAAATTTCTCGAGGGTACTTGATTTTGGTGGAAATTGTTTTTTTCTACTGATTTTGGTTGGGACTCTCAAGCAACTTTTCTGCTGGTTTTGGTTGAAACTCTCATATAATATTTATGCTGGTTTTTGTTGGGACTCTAATATACATTCTCGATCTCACTTTGATGATATTGGCTCCTTGATAATATTATTTTTTCTCTTTCTTTCCCCCTCATCTTCATTTCCTTTTCTTATGTTGATGATGTGGGTATGCGTAGGCACATTTGTATACTTCTCCGCCTTCTATTTCATTTTATCTGGTGCTGTAGGCATATTGGTTCTTTACGGGATTGGTATAGGTTATTTGGTGGTTTAGGCACATTGGTTTAGTATATATGGTGCTCTAGGCATATTGGCCCTATGAGAGAATATTTAGTTTATTTGGTGCTCAAGGCACATTGGGCCTTTGAGGGGATTGATTTAGTTTATTTGGAATTCTAGGCACATTGGATTAGTTTATCTGGTGCTTTAGGCACACTAGCCCTTCACGGGATTTGATTCAATTTGGATACAATTTAAATTGAGATACAATTTTTATTTGGTTGACGATTAGATATAATTTGTTGACTTGGATTCAATTATCTGGAGTTTGTATTTGGTTGATATGGAGTTTGGTTTTGGATTTGGATTCAATTTCGCATGCAGTTTTAATATTGTTTTCGATGGTTGCAGATTTGTTGCTTTGGTGATTTGATTGCTTTGTCTTATTTTGGATGAAGTTTTTGTATTGTTTTCAGTGGTTGCAGATTTATTGCTTTGGTGATTTGATCATTTTAATTTCTCTTGGGTTTTGCGTCTTTGGACGATTTCTCTTTTGTTGCTGCGTTCTTTTTTGTTTTTGCGTGTTTGGATTGATTTGGAAGTTTTTTGTTTGTTTGAATTTGTAACTCTTTTTTTGGATTTGTTTGAATGCTCTTGAATCTGGTGTTGTAGCTTTGGATTTTTTTGGCTACGTGGCTCCGTCACTTGGTTTGGAAACTCCAGATTCAATATCATGAGTTGGGGGGGGTGTTAACATATATAATGATATTGTATTATTGGATAGTTTCATTATTAAAATAATTTCCTTATTAGAATATTTTCCTTCATTAAGTTTTGTTGTTGGGTATATAAGCCTCTCTTCTATTATAATTGAGAACAAGTCTTATTATAATAAAATCATTATTATGTATAGTTTAACATGGTATCAAAGCTCAGTTTATATTGGTATTAGTTGTATATGTTGTTGTCAATCGTAGCGAAAAGTATCGTACGATGGAGGGAGAGTATTAAAGAGTATAAGATCTTGTTCAGGCCTTCATCTACTACCTTAAGGTTTTAGAGCGACTGGTTACTTAACAATAACATTAATTAAGAAGTATTTCTGATGTTCATAGCAGTTGTTAGGGGAGATGCAATATTTTTCGGGGATTCAGTAAATTCTTGATTTTGGACTTAGAAAAGGTTGATCCTTTTGGAAGCATTAGGAATCATAAATTTGAGAATATTATTGGAAATAAATTATAAGTATGCATTATATAGGTAGTATCGCTATAATTAAAAAAACTATTGTTGATGAAATAATTATGAAATCATTTAGCAATATGTTTCATACGCCAACTTATTAGACTAGTCTTTATTGTTTAACTATTGTATATGCAAAATTTTATTTTACAGAACTGGAGAATCAGAAAAGAGGACAGAATCAGGGCCACGAGTTTTGACCTATAAAATTAAACTCGCATCACGGGAAAAATCTAGATCATGGAGAGTGAGTGAAGAAAGTCAGAAAAATTAGTAATACTACAAATCTACTAGTCCAACTTCATTTTCAAATTACTATTATATTGGAGACTGAAGTATTTACTCTTTGAAATTGTTTTTATGTTGCCACTGTACCTTTATTGGTAGGGCATGTGATTGTAACTTCATTTAATATAGTGTTTTAGTTGATGACTCTTTCTCAAATATTTGATGTTTAGCTTTATTAAGTTTAAAATTTATTATACCTCGGGGATAATTTACTGAACTTGAGACGAATCTATGGTAAGATAATTTAGGTCATTCATAAGTTTGAAGACATTTTGCATTGTGTTAGTTAGAATGTGTTTGAAATCTTATCAAATCTATTAATCTACATATTTTAAGAATATAATATGTGTATTGCTTTATCAGAATATTTGGAGCTGTTTTTAGCAAAATGCAGAATTTGGACTGTAAAATTTTTGCACATGCATTATTATATTTGCTGAAATATTTGTAGAGTTTTTTAACATTTTTTTGTCAGTAGAATTTGCAGACTTTTTTCAGTCCTGAATAGAATTCTATCATAATTTTGATTGCTCAATCTGCAAATTATTGCATCAGTTATTTCTTCCAAATTTAACAATTTTTTACTTGCAGAATCTAGAAATTTTTTCAGGTTGATCTGTAGGTTTTTTCTGGTTATGAAATATGGGCATTTAACTTTCTGAATATCTATTATGCATGACATGCATGTACATAACAAGACAAAGTTATTTTGATAACCCTAAGGATAAGTTGTATGATAATTCAATTGTATTCTATACACTACTAAAAAAACTTCAATAGACATCTTCCAGAAATCAATGTTAAATGTTTCCCGACCGATGTCTATGCAGGTGTAGAGAAAGATATCCCTATATGACATCGGTTGTGAAATTATGTCTGGGAACATCTTTAACATAGGTTCTGGATTACAATCTAATGTATATTCTCTGTTTTTAAACAAAAATTGCATTACATTCTTTTCCAAATATCTTTGATATGATCTAGGTATGAACTTTAAAAATTAATTTACAAAGTATAAATCAGTATTTACATCGTTATAGAAAGAAAAATGATGTCAAAGTTGTCTTCTAACATCACTTTTGGATATGAAACAGATGTCAAAGTTACCTTTTTACATCACATGTAAAAGAAAACCGATGTTAGTGGCTTGATTATACATTAGTTCATTAAATAAATCTGATATGTTTACAATCTTCAACATCAGTTATAAAAAAGTTGTATATATCAACTGATCTTAATGCCTTATACATTTACGTACATATTTCATTTATATACACCCAAAAATTCCAAAATTTGGGCAAATAAACAGAAAGACAAGACCAAAAAATCAAAATCACATAATTTGATAATCATTAATAACCCGATCTATCTCCTATAACACTGAAACCAACAAACCAACAAAAAATTATAAAGGCAGTCAAAATACCATCATGTACAAAAGAAACTCAAAATTCTAAAGCCTGATGCAATCAAAATATAGATCCTACAGAACATCCCTGCACATCTCTTAAGGCACTACGCCATAAGTGCACATAGGCAACGGTTTTAGCTAGCGCTGCATAAAAAGCGTTGCATTATCTACAAAATTTTCAGTTTATTACAACACAGTGGAGAAAGTGTTGCAATACATTGAAGCTACCATTGCTAGTAACTGTTAGTGTTGCGCAGCATGCAACAGTAGAGGTCATAGCGTTGCATTAGACATTTTATTTATTTAATAAATGTTGACATGACATACTGACGTCAGCATGCTGACGTGGCATGTTGACATGGCAACAATGGGTCCCGCATGTGGGGCCCAAAATACTGACGGGGTGTGCTGACATGGCACAAGTGGGGCCCACATGCTGACAGGGCACTTTATGCATTGCATTTGCTTTCTGGTGTTGCAGTAGGTTATTTAATGTTGCCTTAGCTATTGTAATATTTTTAAAATTTATTTGTTATATTCATGTTCTAATTTTTTTAAAATCATTTTTAATTGATCCTTCACAAGGCACGCCCTGTAAAGCAAAAAGAGCCTCTAGGATACTTTTATCTCATAAAACATGTTGAAGGCATCGTTCTGTAGTCTTGCGAGTTATTCTCGTAGGGAAATGATCGAAAACTGTTGAAATCTAAACTGCAGCGGAGGCATGGCAAAACACTTTTACACATATAAAATCCAAATAAAAGCATATAAATCGTGGTAAAAACATAGGGATCGAATCTAACCTTTAAAATAATTCGGAGACAATGATCAGAGATCCTTAGCAGTTGCTCCTCAAGTGTGAAGCACTCCACCGGTATCCACGAAGAAAATGATGTAATGGAAGAGGAAGGAGGTGTATAGAATTGGGTTTTCCAAACTTTTTGGATTTTTGGGTACGAATAAAAATAGGGTGTATAATAGTATATTTATAGGTAAAATTATCAGCCATTATTAATTAATTCCTCCACTATTAAATTATTATCTTTTTATGGTGTGACCCTGTAGGTTCAATATTAAGCCGGTAGTAGAAATAAATAATAATAAAACTATTTTATCATTATTTATATAAATTCTCTAATTTATTAAATATGATTAATTAATTAATCATATTTATTCTACATCGTGAGGGATACTTCTCAGCATATAGCGACTATCCGGATAATATGAATTCACTGCTTAGAATACCAAGAACCTATTCAGTGAATAGTTACCGTACAATAAACTCCTTCTACACTACAATGTCCCGATTAAATACAAGGCATAGATCTCGTGTCAAGCCTATCTAATTCAATCACTTGCTTACCATTTACTATGCTTAGTTCTATGCAAATTAGAAACTCCTTTCTAATTTCATTCACTCTGGCCAGAGATTCCTGAACTAGCATAAGTGGATCAGCCTTGAACATTCGCTTCCTTCACTGGAAGGGGTAGATCCTTTATTGATAATACACTATCTTCGTGTACAAATTCCTATACCCAGTAGAGCCCTAATAATTGTCCCTGGAGACTAAAAACTAAACCAAAGCATAGTTCAGTGTGCACAAGATGACTATGATGACCTCAAGTCTAAGGATACTTGTACAACTATCACTATATGAACAACTGCTGACACGTGAGTGAACTCCATCAGTTGTTCAGCTGGGCGAGTCATGTTCAGTGAACTTATTCTATAATAAGCACCTACATACTAGCTATAGTGTCACCACACAAATGTCTATGAGAACAGACATCCTTCATAATGAAGCAAGCATAATATGTACTGATCTTTGCGGATTATTAATTACCAGTTAGTAATCCTATGACCAGGAACTATTTAAGTTTAGAGTTATCATTTTTTAGGTCTCACTATTATGATCTCATCATAATCCATAAAAAGCTTTACTCTAAACTATGGTATATCTTATTTAAACACTTAAATAGATAGAGCCCGTAATAAAAACAAAACAAGTCTTTTATTAATATCAATGAAATCAAAATAGATTACATAAAAAGTTATTCCTAAATCCTAATACATGATTGGACTTAGGAAATATTCCTTTCAATCTCCCACTTGTACTAAAGCCAATCACTCTGGTATCTAATACCCATCTTGTCTTTGTGACGATCAAAGTGACTTTCAAAAAGTAGCCTTGTGAGTGGGTCTGCTATGTTGTTATGTGTCAACTCTAATTCAATACAATACAAGAAATGTTACCGCGCTCCCACTAACCCTTTTGTAGACGAATAGTTCATCTACGTTTTTGATAAAATCAAACTCTTTGATTGTCTTATCAAAACGAATGTTCCATCTTTCGAGAAGCTTGCTTTAAACCACATATGGTTCGCAGTAGCTTACACACTAGGCTTTCATTTCCCTTGGAAAGAAAACCATCTGGCTATATGCCAGATCTCATAGTCGTAGTAAGCAGCAATCGCAAGCAAAATCCGAACTGATTTTAACAGGGCTATAGGTAAAAAGTTTCATCAAAGTCAATCCATTGCCTTTGTTTGAATCCTTTTGCCAAAAGCCTGGCCTTAAAGGTCTCCACCTGGCCATCTGCTATAATCTATCTTTTTTATACCGTATACATAGATTCCATTCCGGATTTCATGGCACTATGCCATTTCTCTGAGTTATCACTACTCATAGCCTCATTATAGGTTACAGGGTCGTCATCATCAATGATCGATAACTCATTGTCATTCTCAATGACAAGGCCATATTACCTCTCAGGTTGGTGAGACACTCTCCCTGATCTATGAATGGGCTGTTCCACAAAAGGTTGTTCAGTCAGAACAGGTGTTTCCACTTGATCCGTAGTAGTTTGTGCTTCTTGAACTTCATCAAGTTCAATTTTGCTCCCACTGTTTCCTTCAAGGATAAACTCCTTTTCCAAGAAGGTAGCATGTCTGGGGACAAACACCCGATGATCGGTGTAAAAGTAATACCCTAAAGTCTCTTTAGGATATCCCACAAAACTACATTTTACGGATCGATATTCCAGCTTATCTGGGTCAACTTACTTGACATAAGCTGGACATCCCCAAATCTTAACGTGTTTAAGACTCGGTTTCCTTTCTTTCCATATCTCATACGGAGTTTAAGGAACAGATTTAGAAGGCACCTTATTCAGTAAATATGCTGAGGTTTCCAATGCATAACCCCATAGGAGTACTGGAAGATTTGCATAGCTCATCATGGACCGAACTATGTCTAACAAAGTTCGATTTCTCCTTTCAAATACCAATCTGGAGGAGTCCACTGGGAGACTATACCATTTACTTTGAGATAATCCAGAAACTCTCCATTCAAGTATTCACCACCTCGATCTAATCGAAGAGTTATAATACTATGTTTGGTTGTTTCTCCACTTTATACTTATATTCTTTGAACTTTTCAAAGGCCTCAGACTTGTGTTTCATCAAACACATATCCGAATCCAGATCTATCATCTATTAAAGTAATGAAGTATGAAAATCCACCCATGGCTTGCGTAGACATTGGTCCACATACATCTGTGTGTACCATTCCTAGCAAATTTGTAGCCCTCTCTCCATGTCTACTAAATGGAGACTGCAGTGCCACTATGAAGTGAGATTTTCATCATCCCTTTTCTTTTATTAGTTTGTTCAATCTGAAGTAAATTATGTCACATTTATATAGACCATTATTCAAAGTACCACGTCCATAAAGAATATTATCTCTAAGAATAGAACATTCATTATTCTCAATAATAAATGAAAATCCAGCCAAGTCTAACATGGGAATAATATTCCTCACAATCGAGGGAACAAAATAACAATTATTTAAAATAATAGTCTTGCCCGTAGGCCTATGTAAATGAAATGATTCTACATCTACAGCAGCAACTCTTGCTCCATTGCCCATCAGTAGAATCACCTCCTCTTCCTCAAGAGTCCTACTTTTCCTTGGTCCCTGCAACAAATTGCAGATTTGAGAACCACAGGCGGTATCTAATACCCAAGTAGAAATTTGATTTAATGACATATTCACTTCTATCATGAACATACCTGAATCAGAAGCGGTAGTCTCACTACCCTTCTTCTTCTTCAATTCTGCAAGGTAAACCTTGCAGTTCCTCTTCCAGTGCCCCACCTTGTTACAATGAAAGCAAACAATTTTGCTCTTGGGGTCTTCAGCTTTTGGTGGAACCGGCTTTTTTTCACCTACTTACTTCTTCTTGGAATAGTTCCTCTTCCTTTTCTTAGGATTGAAACCTTCACCAATTAGAAGAACAGAACTCTTCTTAGGGGGAAATTCGATTCCGCAGTCTTCAACATGTTGTGGAGTTCAAGCAGGCTGACATCCAACTTATTCATGTGAAAGTTCACAACAAACTGCGAGAACGAACTCGGAAGCGATTACAAGACCAAGTCTTGGCTCAGCTTCCCATCCATGGCAAAACCAAGTTGTCCAAGACGTTCAATCAAATTGATCATCTTAAGTACATGGTCATTCACAGATGATCCCTCAGACATCCTACAACAGAACAACTCCTTCGATATCTCATATCAAGCTGTCTTCCCCGCCATATCATACAACTCTTATAGATGCATGAGGATAGTGTGAGCATCCATATGCTCATGTTGCTTATGTAGCTCAATGTTCATGGAAGCTAGCATGATGCATTGAGCAACATTTGCATCATCTATCCACTTACGATACACAACATGTTAATCATTATGTGCATCACTAGCAGGTTCAGTAGGCTTAGGTGAGTCAATCACGTATTCCAGCTTCTCAATTCTGAGAACAATTCTCAAGTTTCGAAGCCAGTCAGCATAATTAGACCAGTCAATTTGTGAGCATCTAGTATGCTCCTGAGTGATAGTGCAGAAGACATAATGTATATTATAAACCTATAAATGATAAACACATAACAACACTTAGCAAATATTCTATTTCATTTTAAAACACTATATGAATCGGGTCTTTATTCATAAGTGGCTCCCACTAGTTTACCTAATTTATTCAACCCCCTACGTGAAAAAATTAAGCATTCATAATGCTAGTGGGAATAGGGATCCTACATTCCATTACACAACCCCGGCTGTAGCACGAACCGCCATGTAATGTTCAATAGGCAGACAGCTCTTGTCAATTACATTTTATGTTATTCCCTAATCAAACTTTAGCCTCTTGAATAATTGAGTCTCGGCTGTGGCATGACAAACTCAATATTCTAAGTCAAGTCTAACCCAACATTCCGTACAGTTGAATCAGTCCCCAAAGGCCCACGGCTGTGGCACGTACCGACCATTAGATTCTTATTCAATGTACATATCTCTATGTAATAGACAAGTATTTCTTATTTCGAAATCAAAGCCCTCGGCTGTAGCATGAACCGACAATGATTCAAAAATAAGAACTACTTTTCTATCATGTTGGAAGGCTATGACCGACACAAGCCCGTTGTGTCATTGGCCAATTACTACTTGATATTATTTAATTTTAGAGGGATTATATTACGTTACAATCATAATCATATTATAAAGAGATTCTTCCTTTTAAATTAAATATTTCAAATCAATAATCAATAATCAGATGATTCCCAGATCGGGTGGAGCATTGTCAAGAGGCGTCACTTCATAACCCTTTCTTACAGATAAAAATCTGTTGTTGACAGAATCATCCTTTCTCTCATATCAAAAATTCATATTCAATTACGTGTTTCACAAATACAAGAATCTCATGATTGTATTCATAATATTATTATTAAGGTAATGAAACAATTTCACTATACTAGGTTGTCTAACAAACGCCTTATGTTCATTTAAGTTCACCTAAATCTATCATCGCATGATAAACTAAGCATATATCACATATATAAACATGAATAAACATCAAGGTAGGCATGTTACATCATCTAGCATATTGGTCTAAGCATTATACATCTCTATATATCACATGAAGCATATAAAAGCAATTAAAACAGTCAAAAACAGCTTTAAAACACTTCATGGAATATAATCAGTTCAAACCTTTTATATAAACTAAAATTTGATCACACCATTAGATCCATCTCGGAAAAACGAATCCAACGATATATTACACGCCCAAAATGGAGTTACGAAACTCCCAGAAAATCAATTTTAATCTGGACAGTCGGGATATAACGCATTACAGGAACGCGTTACAAGCCCTGTAACGCATTCCGGTAATGCGTTACAACCATTTTAAGCCATTAAAAGGTGTAACGCATTCTATGAATGCGCCACAGGGTGTAACGCATTCCCGGAATGTGCGACACCCCTTTTTTTTTCTTTTCTGCAGCAGCTGCCGTCTTTTTCCTCGAACGGATTTTCGTGCCGCCGTACCTTCTCTGTTTCTTTGTCTGTGCTACCATCACACCACAACAGTAACAGCAGATACAGATATATACATACATACAATTCATATATATATATAATTATTTAATTACGAACTTAATTGTAAGAACTTCAAAAATTCATAATAAAAAATCAATACATCCTAAAATTATGAAAAAAATACCCAGACGATCTACAACACTTGTAGAACTCAGATCAACATTCAAAATTATTCTGAGAAACGATTTCTCATCAGACAAAATTAATCCATGATATAACTTGTAAAAATAATAATTAATTCATACAAGCACATAAAATTATGAATTTTTTTACCACAGATCTATATGCATACAACCTATGCACTGATACCATTGTTGGAATTTAAACCGCAGCGGAGGCATGGCAAAACACTTTTACACATATAAAATCCAAATAAAAGCATATAAATCGTGGTAAAAACGTAGGGATCGAATCTAACCTTTAAAATAATTCGGAGACAACGATCAGAGATCCTTAGCAGTTGCTCCTCAAGTGTGAAGCACTCCACCGGTATCCACCAAGAAAACGATGTAAAGGAGGAGGAAGGAGGTGGAGAGAATTGGGTTTTCTAAATTTTTGGGTTTTTGGGTACGAATAAAAATAGGGTCTATAATAGTATATTTATAGGCAAAATTTTCAGCTGAAATTTTCCCATAAATATTATTATTACTATCCCATTTATTATTCTCATTAATAATTAAAACATCTTTTAATTATTAATCCTTTTTTCTAAACACTTTAGAAATAATTCTCTCTCTTGATTTAATTTCCAAAAATTAAATCCTTTAATTAATAATATTAAGAACTTTTCTTAATTAATTTATAATTAATTAAATCTTATTTAATTAATTATTAAATTTGCCAATTAATTATTTATTTCATAAATAAATAATTATCAACCATTATTAATTAATTCCTCCACCATTAAATCATTCTCTTTTTATGGTGTGACCATGTAGGTTCAATATTAAGCCGGTAGTAGAAATAAATAATAATAAAACTATTTTATCATTATTTATATAAATTCCCTAATTTATTAAATATGATTAATTGATTAATCATATTTATTCTACATCGTGAGGGATACTTCTCAACATATCACGACTATCCGGATAATATGAATTCACTGCTTAGAATACCAAGAACCTATTTAGTGAATAGTTACCGTACAATAAACTCCTTCTACCCTACAATGTCCTGATTAAATACAAGACATGGATCTCGTGTCAAGCCTATCTAATTCAATCACTTGCTTACCATTTACTATGCTTAGTTCTATGCAAATTAGAAACTCCTTTCTAATTTCATTCACTCTGGCCAGAGATTCCTGAACTAGCATAAGTGGATCAGCCTTGAACATTCGCTTCCTTCACTGGAAGGGGTAGATCCTTTATTGATCATACACTATCTTCGTGTACAAATTCTTATACCCAGTAGAGCCCTAATAATTGTCCCTGGAGACTAAGAACTAAACCAAAGCATAGTTCAGTGTACACAAGATGACTATGATGACCTCAAGTCTAAGGATACTTGTACAACTATCACTATATGAACAACTACTGACACGTGAGTGAACTCCATCAGTTGTTCAGCTCGGCGAGTCATGTTCAGTGAACTTATTCTATAATAAGCACCTACATACTAGCTATAGTGTCACCACACAAATGTCTATGAGAACAGACATCCTTCATAATGAAGCAAGCATAGTATGTACCGATCTTTACGGATTATTAATTACCAGTTAATAATCCTATGACCAGGAACTATTTAAGTTTAGAGTTATCATCTTTTAGGTCTCACTATTATGATCTCATCATAATCCATAAAAAGCTTTACTCTAAACTATGGTATATCTTATTTAAACACTTAAATAGATAGAGCCCGTAATAAAAACAAAACAAGTCTTTTATTAATATCAATGAAATCAAAACAGATTACATAAAAAGTTATTCCTAAATCCTAATACATGATTGGACTTAGGACGTATCCAGTGTATGCTCTATAAGCCTTGTCTCCGTATTCGAAGGGTTGTCCTCGATGGGAGACTCTAGGGTTATCTCATAATTTGCACTTTTACACTTGGGATCACTTGTCCTATAATCTGGTGGGTTATCCTCTTTGGGGGGAAAGGATCTGCTTTGGCATTTACGATAAGTCATGGCTATATATACGATTACGATCGACGAAAGTAGAAGTAGTGGATGGGGGATATCCATTGGCCGAGGAGTTTTCTTTGTCCGTGAATTCTTGATATTGTAAGAGTCATTATCATGCAAAAAAAAAGTTTCTTATTGGGCTCGTTAGCAGGACGATTAGAAGTAGTATGAAATGCAGGAAGCACATCTCCAATACATAACCAAAAGAAATGTAAATCCATTAGTAAACGCCAATTGAGTAGTAGTTATAAGTGCAGTGATCGATATAGGAAGACGAGATATGCCATAGGAATATAAATAATTAACAGTCCCGGTAAGAATGCCAATAACAGCACATGGAACGACAACAACAGGTCTAATCGACATGTGTTTAGTCCTAAGAATTCCCTTACTTTGATGATACAGAGAAGAGATTATGATTGAGATGAAAGAAAAGGCCAGTAAGCTATTTCTAGGGAGCTTGACACCCAAACTCGCATCCCCCTAGAGGCCAAACACAATTTAATCCAAACACAAACTAAGTTTTCTACACAACAGTAACAAATAGCTTGCCTGTTAAGTCTTCAAGATTAGTTCCACCTTTACCTATAAGAAAAACGTATAAATAAAGTTGCCACATTTTTCTTATAAAAAATTAAATATACATTAGAATAAAGCCTTAGTGACCTTTCGACCCTTAAGTATGGGCTGTTATACCTATTATTCCCAAATATATCCCAAATTTATGAAGTCATGCCTTTTTACACCTATGGTATTAGTTTCCTTCCTTTTTACCCTTTTCAACAATAAAATTATATATCGGCAAATATCGGAGGGTAAAATCATCTTTTACTAAAATTGTTCCCTCCAAAATTGAGAAAATGCTCCCGCAAAACCCCACAGCCCCTGTGGTTATATAATTAGACACACACACATATATATATATATATATTGATATATATTTTATTAAATAATTCTTGAGCATGAATCTTAATTGTTAGTGTGGAACCACATCAGTGCTAAGAACTCATTGACAGATGCGAATCCAGGAAGGTGTATCTATGGTTTTTTCTGATTCGGGGTAAGTAAATTTGTACATGACATGAGGTTATATTTGTTTAATGGTTATTTAACTTTTTCCCAATTTTTTGGCACGATGATATGGGGAATTTATGTAATTTCAATCTATGGTTCGACCCCCCTTTGTGCCCAAGGTCAAGAACCATATTTCCCGAACTTGAGGAAAAATAGAGAAGTTAGAGGATAATTTTATGAAATTAGAAGTTATATCTGAGATGAAGGTGAAGAAGAGAAACCCCATTTTAATGTATATGGTCATTATTGTAGTCATTTTGTTGTTTGTACTGATGACTAATGAAGTGGAATCAAAGACTAAGAAATATGATCTACCTAAATGAAACCTTTGTAGTAGTAATGTAGCTTTTGATGTATGACTAGGTAGTCCAAATTTTCCAACACTGTAATCAAAATTTATAATGAAATTATCAATGAAGTGGAATCAAACACTAAGAAATATAATCTAACTAAAATTTCCAACATTGTAATCAAAATTTATAATGAAATTATCACAATTGTAAACATAAATTGTGATAAATTGCTTTAGCATCAATTAAAACTGCATAAATGCATCACTAGATTAAAGTGAAAAAGTTGCATCTCATGTGTCTTTTTTATCCTTTGTTGAAGGTCCTCCACTTTTGTCTTTCTTTTCATTCTTGATCTTCTATATTGCTTCTATAAGTGCACCTGGTATGATAACAGATCTTCCATGAGATATGAAAGACTTTAATTGGACAGTTTGGATTAATTCAAGATTCTGGGGAGTATTTTCTATATAAAAACCCAGAATTAATGAAGGGTACCCCGTCTACTCTCTAGTATATGTATGGTCTATCAATGTAATAAAGAAATGGTCAGTTAGTAGCTAATACACACACATATAATTATAATAGAGAAAACCAAGAAAAGAATTAAAATATACCTAGTCCCACAATTTTTATTTTCATGGTTTTGTCAAAATTTAATGATGAAAATAATATCCAAGGGCATGGTGGTTGACACACAGCCCTAATCCTGGTTATGTTACTTTTAGAGATCCTGATGACCCTCCCCTCACTAGTACTATGGTTCTGTGTTTCCTCCCTCCACTGTTTATAATTATTGAATATCATTCGAACTCTCGACTTTGGCTTTTCTTTCTCTTCAAACATTGGAAATGCTTTCTACCTCTTCTGAGTAAGAAACTCATCTTGAAATTCATTATCTGCCAAGCTTTCCAATCATAACTGTCGTAATCATCATCAACCTGCATGTCCACATCCTTCTCAACCTCTCTCTTTTAACTTAAACCAAGTCCTTACCTAAGTCTACAAAACCATTCCACTTCCTCTTCAACATTCTTACTAAAAAGAAGGTCATCATCTGTCATGGAGTAGTCACTATTAGCAAAGTCATAGTATTTAATTTCATCAATCCAATCTCGTACATCATTGCTATCATCTCCTTCACACCTGCTTTGAACATTTTGACCTTCAAATGGTACCAATTATTTTTCATTTGAATGGTGAATATACATTCAACTCTTGCTTAGGCAGTCTGTAATACAAAGAACCAAAGCTCTCATAACCCAATACATTACTCCACCCTCTAATATTTTTCAAAGTAATTTCATCAAGGTCTTGGAAATGAAACACAATGGCTTTACCCATACATATTCAGTTCTGGGAATCCACTTTAACTTCCCTCCTTGAAATAAACACATACTTAAACATCATCACCTTTAATAGAAAATAAAGGGATATAAACATATTTAACACATAAATATAAACATCCGACTATATTATTTAATCATTAGGTTTAATATACAGATAACTTAAAGGTTATGAATAACCGGGTACACACAATAAATCTAAACATTAACTGACACACATATATACAAAGTTTTGAGCATAACATTCAACCAACTGATCAAAATGGCAAATATTTATCTGTAAAACATAAACTGAGAATAAGAGAAATACCAAGAATGGTTGCGTTGCTATACCTGACATTGAATGATTCACACAATCTAAGCCCGAAAATTATTAACCGCCACTGTAATTAAGTTTATGATGTTTAATTTTGCAGCATCTAAAGTCTTAGAATGTTTAGGGTTCAAAATGTATATAAAAACTCAATTGCCAGGGAACAATTTTAGTAAAAAAAGGTTTTACCTTTCGATATTTTCCTATATGTCAGTTTATTGCTGAAAATGGTTAAAAGGTACGAAGACTTATACTATACGATTTAAAAGGTATGACTTCATAAATTTGGGGATGATGGTTACAACAGCCCAATCTTTAAGGGCCAAAAGGTCATTAAATCTAAAATAAAAGTTGGATAAATAAAAGTTGATGAAACCTTTAATTAAAAAATATTAACGTTATACAGAATTTCACATGTTCATTTTACTGTAATTTAACATAATATACTCTCATGCGGTTGTAAATAAGTCGATATGCTCACAAACAGTTCGGTGTTCGGTTCGGGTTATTAATGATTCGAACATGAAGAGAATTATTAGGCTCGATTTGTATATAAATGAACTTGAGCACAATATAAATCGAGAAAAATCACGATCAAGTTCAATAACAACGTTCGTGAATAGACTTGTGAGTAAGTTTATTTATATGCTCGCTTGTATAGCTGGTGAATAAGTATATGAATTGCTAGTTAAATTTTCTCGTAAACGACACACGCTTACAATATAAGATTTATATTATCCATTTATTCATTTTATTACGTTTATAGTTTTTTGCATTGAAGATTTAAATTACAGTACATGGTAGATTGTAAATATATATATATATATATATATATTTAACTTGTGTCCGTATATTTGTATCCATATCAATATTTTGAATGGAAATAACATAATTTAGGAAAAATGATTTTTTTATCACTCAATTATATATATTTTTTAAACCTACCGCCCAACTTACATATTTTTGTCACTAACGTTACATTTCTTTTTCATTTTAAACGATTCTGTTAATATTTTCTAAAAAACATTATTTTTAAGATTTTATTTTTGTTATTCATTCATTAATTTTGAAGTTATGAATGTATAGATCGTTCAATTTTTAGTTTGCATGTACTTATTTCATCATTTTGTGTTATAATTTTGTGTTTACCGGAAAAGTAGAAGCCACTTATGTTCTTCATTTTTTTAAATGATTAATTGATTATTTGTTAATATCAGTTGGTGTAATAGTCTTGTAGTAGTATATTGGTTCATATGTACTAAATTTTATGGAGTTTTGAATACATTTTGCTATTATCGAATTTTAAAGTCATCGGAATTTTTTACTGGAACTCGACGGAATAATCGAGAAGCACTTTGGTTATAATTGTTGTTACTAGATATGAATTGATCAATTTTTATAGAGTGATTTACACTGAAAAATCATATAAAATAGAGCCGATTTGATCATAAATTGGTTTGGACGGTGCCGCTTTCTGGGCTTCCCAGATTCCGGCATCACTTTCTTCGCTTTCGGTTGTTTTAACGAAAAGAAGTCAAAATTAAAGAAATGGGGTAGAATTCAAAACAAAAGTAATGTTAGTGACAAAAAAATAAAAATGTGATCTAGGTGGTAGGTTTTTTAAAAAATAAATAGTTGAGTGATTAAAAAATTATTTTCTCCATATTATTTACAATAAGAATGCTAAATCATCAAACTTATTCATTTTATTGTAAATTTTTTAAAAGTTTTATTTTATATTTTATATTTATATTAAAAAGAAATAAGTGAGACTAAGTGTGAGAACGAGTTTGTAAACTAAGTTGTTTAGAATCAAAATTTCTTGAACAATATTCATGAGTTTTTCATTGAATGATAATTCGTGAGATGTTCAAGAACATGTTCGCAGATATCTTTTTTATTAATTAGTCGATAAATGAACAAAAAATTTGACTCAATAAAAGATAGAGTTTGGCTTTAATACATTTTCAAGCTAATAATTGAATGGTCAAGACTTATGTTCTCTACAATTTGGTTGATTTACAACCCTACTCATAGTTATAGACCGGGCCTAGGTCGTTTATGAGAATTCGTAGACCTTGGGTGAAAATATTTGGGGCCGTTAAATGGACTTTAAAATTAAAAGTTAAAATTTTAATATTAAAAATCCAATCGTAGTGTGATGAAGTATTTGCCAGCTCTCCACTGATTTTCAAGTATCAAAAAACAAGATTTGAACCTCCATAACAAAAAAAAGTTCATTATATATTTTGAAATCTAGTTCTATAACTCTCTATTAAGTTTTTTTACTGAACTTTTTTTTAGGTTTGGATTAGACCAAATATAATATATAGTATATAACACAATTTTATTCTAAATAAAATATCCACTTCTGGACCAAATTATGAGATATGATGAGTTTAAAAATACATATGGGCATAATAAACATACAAATATAATGCATAAAGTTTATTAGGGTTAGTTCAAAAGAGGCAAGTACCGTCACACCGGTTATAAGCTTATTATAAATATAATGGATATAATATTAATAGTTTAGTTCTCATTTAATATTGTGTAATATTTTTGTTTATGGTGTGATAGTTGTATGTTTATACGTTTGTTTTAGTGATTTAATATATACTTGAATATTTATTCAATATCACGTACTGAAATATTATGTCGTTGAAAATGTTACTTCACTTTTATAATAAAAATGGTTGAATTATTTTTATTTTAAATTTGATATTTTAATATAAAACATAAAATCACTAAAAAAGAAGGTGGAAAATTATCACATGAAAGAGAAAACAAAGTCCTTTGCAAATCAATTTATATTTAATAATTTATATTTAATAGATTGATAGAATAATTGATGGACTTAAAAAAAGCGGAGTTGTAAGTCAATTTTTCTTGGACCCCTCATTAAGGTTGTTGAATGAATTAAAAAGAAGGGCAAATGATCTAATAACTGGAGGGTTTGTTTGATTGCCATGTGAATTTGGTGAAGCGAATAAACAGTAAGGCAACATAGATCATGCCAGTGGCGCGAGTCGTGAGAAACGCACTCTATGAAGATCTTTTTATATAAAAAATTATGCAGAATAATCATGTTAACGGTCCATTTTTTTAACAACCAGGATATAATCAACTATTTAGTGGCATTATTTAATTACAATAAACTTGAAGACTAGTTTTACAAAATTAAAAATCTATTCTATAATGCTTGAATAAAGTATATATACACACGATACACACACTCGTCACTATACACACACTCGATCCTGTAGAGAGAGAAAGAGGAGAGGGAGAGAAAGAAGTATTCTAAAATCAAACCTGCGATTAGAGCTAGAAAATTGAATATTTCATAGCAACAAGGTTGACAATAGTTGTTTGTTAGATATATTTGAGATGTCATGTCTAATCTGTTGTGTTTAGTTTCAGAACTTAATATCAGGACCTACTGGAAATCAAAACTTACTGAAGTCAGAATTTATATCAGAACTTAAGGCCGTCAGAATTTATTTCATGACTTAAGTGCGGATACTTCAGATAAGGAAATCATTTGGTTTACAGGAAAGGATCGTGACTAAAATAGTAGAAGATATGCATGGAGAGTTAGAGGACTAAAAGACTTGTAGAAGATAATATCTGATTGATATATTTTAGGAGACAAAATTATATTCCATATCAATTAGAAGAGATCTTGTAACTGTGTACTATATAAACACAGCTTAGGGTTTACACTATATGTGTTATCATTCACGAGAGAATATTATTCATTGTAACCCTAGCAGCTCTTAGTGATATTGTTCATCACTGAGAGAGAACAACTATTCTATTGTAACAAAGTTTATTATATTGAATACTTAATTATTGTTATATACTTGTGTTGATAAATCGATTTGATTGTATAAACACTATATTCAACCCCGTTCTATAGCATTGTGTGACCTAACAAGTGGTATCAGAGCTACTCTGTTGATATACAAACAGTAAGATCCGATTTACAATCATGTCTGACGAAACACAAACTCCAACCAAGCCCACCAAAACTCAAGACACTCAAAACAATCAAACCCACAATCGATATGAAACTATTAGGGTTCCCATACTGAGAGCATCTGAGTATCCTATATGGAAGGTAAAGATGGCTATATTTCTGGAAGCCATAGATCCAGAATATCTTGATAGAATTAATGATGGACCATATATGCCTACCAAGCTCTCAGTTGCAGTTGCTGATCAACCAGCAAAGGTTATACCAAGGGAGAAAGGTGATTACACAGCTGAAGGCATCTCATCTATTACCAAGGATGCAAGGGTAAGGCATTTGCCTGTATAGTGCAATTGGACAATGTCATATCAAACAGGGCAATTGGATGCAAGACTGCAAAGGAGATATGGGATGCTTTGGAGACAAGTTGTCAGGGAACTGAAGCCATCAAAAAGAACATGAAGATAATACTCACACAGGAGTATGAGCACTTTGACTCAAAATCTGATGAGTCATTAACTGATATATATGAAAGATTTGCCAAACTCTTGAATGATCTGTCACTGATGGATAAGGAATATGATCTTGAAGATTCAAATCTAAAATTCCTTTTAGCTCTTCCTGAAAATTGGGATTTGAAGTCTACTACCATAAGAGACAACTATGACCTTACTGAAACTACTCTTGATGAAATTTACAGTATGCTCAAAACTCATGAACTTGAGATGGATCAAAGGAGCAAAAGGCATGGAAGAAAGTCAAAGAAAGTTGCTATTAAAGGTGAGGAGGAATCTCCTAAAGTGGTTGTCTCAAAGGGGGCAAAGGAAAAGCTCTCATCACAAAGTCTGATTCAGAATCATCAGTTTCTGATGATAATAATTCAGAAACTGTTATCTGAAGTGGATGTTGATGCAGAGATGATGCAGCTGTGTGCTCTTATGGTGAAGGGTATCACAAAGATAACCTACAAGAAATTCAGAAAGGGCATGAAGTTTTCTAGGAAGATGGATGTTCTGAAAAGAAAGGGTTCAGAAAGTCTGAAGGCAAAAAGGAAAGTCTGATTGAGGAGACAACTCAAATGTCAAATGCTACAATTGTGGTAAAAGAGGCCACATCTCTCCTAACTGCAAGAAAGGAAAAGGTGATAAAGGCCAGGCACTTATCATAAAGAAGAAAAAACTGGGTAGACACTTCAGATTCTGAAGATGAGGAGAACTATGCCTCGATGGCAAATGCTGATAGCAGTTCTAATGCTGCTGAATTGAAGGTACCTGAAACCACTCTGCTTTTCTTAGAGATGATATTACTGAGGTGGGATTATATCTTAAAACCATGTTCATTAGTTTTAGAGTTTATACTTTAACAAATGAAAGATTAACATCTGAAAGTCTTGCTCTTAGAAATAGAAATGACTACATAGAAAATGAGTTAGTTATATTTCATCAAACTTAGAAGAAAAGAGATGAGGCTTTGTATGTTAGAGATGAAGTGCTAAAACTGAATAAATCTCTTAAATCTGATTTAGAAAAGAAAAGAGAAATCATCAGGACTTGGAATAACTCTGGCAGAACAACTCAGAATATATTAACACTACACCATAAGTGGCTATTGTAATGCCTAAATGGTGTTACAATAGGCCTTAAAAAGCGTTACAATGGGTCTATTGTAACACCAGGGGGCGTTACATATACGAGCATTACAATAGATACCCTAATGTAACACTGCACTGATATATTGTAACAAAGAGGAAAACATTACAATAGGCACATACTGTAACACCAACAGGCCCAAATGTAACACAAAATGAGTGATACAATAACTTGATCAAGATTGCATAAGTGGGACCACCTGTGGGTCCCATATAATTTGTTGTAACAGTCTGTTCTGTCAATTGTAACACAAATCTTTTGAATTAAGTAATAGTAGAATTTGTAATATAACACTAAATTAAAATATACATTACACTATAATAGGCATATGTAACATTTAAAAAGTATTGAAACAACAAAGTTGTTATCACAAGTATAATAAAAGAAATTACATAATTAACTCTAAGTTTGGCAATTAGTTCATTCCCCTCAACCTTCCTACTGTATGTACATCCTGATAACTGCGTCCAATTATAGTAATATGCTCCGTTATTGCAAGGAGAGGTCACAAAAATTATACTTGGGTTGTGGCTCGATTCAAGATGATCAGCCATACTATAATTAGCTTTGTACCACCCACTATCCTCTAAAAAAATCCGATGTCATCTTTGAGACTACTGACCTCGTATACACTGAACCGGTCATGATTTCATTCATTAGAAGCGTTTTCTCCCAGTGAGACCTTATATCAAATCTACTTCCTGAATTAATGTACTTGTATCGACTGACCCGGTCATGATTAGAATGAAACTGTACTCGTGCATCATCAGTAGGAAAATGACCAGTTGGTTGTTGTAACAGGAAAGATTTTCATTTTTCCCAACTATCAATGCTTCATATACATATCTGACAAGTACAAGTACAAGCCCAACAAAGTACTCATCTACCTTCTTCACTGGCCCATGATATGCAGTAAGACCACCTTTTGATAAAAGTACTAAATCATCAAACATCTTGTACAAGGTGTAGCTGAAGCATATGAAATAGTAATTAGCTTAGCAAAAAGTAAGTACCAGAACATTATTCATTGTTTGAAGACTACATGACATGAACTCGCATGTCAACAGAATCCTATCAAAGCAATGCTTTTGGAAAATTTTGAAGTAGTAATTACCTTGGTTGGTGTACAACCATGATATACATTTACTCCTTCAGCAGCTTCACGGCGAAGTGCTTTCAGTAGTAGACTAGAAGATGAACTATCCAAGCCAGAAGTAGGCTCATATAAGATCAATAGAGAAAGTTCTATAACCATTTCCAGCCCAACATTTACTCATTTTCTCTGCCCCTAGAGATTCCTTGCTTCTCCACTATCCCAACAATGGAACCCCTCACATTTGATAGCCCCAAAGATACAATAACTCTTTCAGCAACTAAAACCTTTTATGCCTTTGGCAAACTAACAGGTAATATACATATGCACAAGAGTAAACTACAGTATTAGATTACCACGTGCATAAAAACAGTTAAAGATGTTATCAAAATAAAAATTAAGATACACCACGAAGCACGATTTGGCACGAACAGCATTGGGTGACATACCTGCATCTTGCACTAAACCAAGATTTTCCTCCACTGTCAAGTTTCCGTTGCTTTTGTTTTAAATTGATGCTAACACGCACTCACATCCTTATGAGTAAATACAGAAATCTGTAACTTACATGAGCATCAGCTCCTGAAGAAATCATGATATTCAGTACATATTTACCTATGCAAGTCAACACAGTACTATTAAAATCAATTTTGATGAGACAAATTACCAAATATTACCTCATTAGTCTCAATATTGTATATACATTAACTAAATCGTTCATTACAACTTCTACTCATCTTACAAAACAATATATGCTAATCAACACATTAATAGTCTATCTAAACATATCTAAACAGAGTAACTACTGGTATCTAAACATACCCTGTAGCCTAGCAGACACTGAGTATAAGTCATTCTTGTAAATCTTTTAGTACCTTTTCCACTTGGATTTGTTCATCAGAATCCCACATCCACAGCTTTTGAACACCCCCTGATCCAAGTACCAAAAGACCATTCTAGAATTTGTATATAAAATCCGATAAAAACCTGGTTTTAGAAGTTTCAGAATTGAAAATCTTATGACAGATGTATCATGAAAAAAAATAATATACAACTTGGGGAAATCTGATTTATTTTAGATATATCGATTTAAACTTGTCTTCTCATGTTAAACAGTAATAATATACAACTTGCCTAGCAATCTTAGTTGCTAAATATTACAAAGTTTCATTACATAACAATCTTTTTCAGTTTGAGAAAAGAAACTTGAAACTTGATATCAAATATAGCTCACGACATTAGAAGTAAAAAGGCTACAAGCACTGTCATGGCCTGGACATCACAGTTTAATCCGTTGTGAGGAGTCCAGAAAATGTATCACATAATTTCATCTTTACAAGCCTTAACTATCAAAGATCACGACAGGTAATCATGTACCTATGTTGAAAAGTGGAAAATATGTGAATAAAAACTCACTAAGAATTCAAGATCTTGGTATCAAGGTCACAGTCTAATTATGGCCTATTTAGGTCAATATTCAGTAGAAGTTTTTTATAGCAATGGGATGAATC